>NC_043006.1:31713877-31716377 GCF_006345805.1 Octopus sinensis | reverse complement strand
GTACTGGGTACATCCGGTTCTGTGAAAGTATTTAGTTCAACTCTATTGTAATTATTATTATAATGATGATATGGCGATGATGATGATGATGATGATGATGATGATGATGATGAAGATGATAATGATGATAGTGGCCACCATGCTGACGGTCGGTGAGTGTAGTGATGGGGATGACAACGATAATGATGATGATGATGATGGTTAATCAAGACGATGCTGACTGATGCTGTTGCTGCTGTCGATGATGATGATGATGATGATGATAATGATGATGAAGAGGAGAAGTTGGAAGTGTAGAATGGAAGAAGCAGTGATGATAAGTATGTTGCCAATGTAGTTTAGTGCCTCAGTTTAACCACCAACAGTGTTCTATCACCGAAACGGTTCCTTCCATGACCGTCTCATTCTTCATTCAGATAGAGTGTCTGATAGTACAAAGTTATCCAACGTACTTTATTTTATCAACTCCCTGGAGGAAAACTGAAATCGATGTGATTTGGACCGGGAAAATATAGAACCAGAACAAAGACCAAACAATAGATCTTTTCTGACGTTTTGACGATTCGGTTAGAATCTCTTCTTCAGAAATTTCGACTATGAGATTTCATTATTTACATGGTTTACATTTGACGTATATTTGTCCTCATCTTGTTTCTTGTTAACACAACGTTTCGGCTGATATACCCTCCAGCCTTCATCAGGTGTCTTGGGGAAATTTCGAACCTGGGTTCTCATTCCTAAGGTATATTTCGATGTTATTATTATTATTATTATTTTATTATTATTATTATTATTATTATTATTATTATTATTATTATTATTATTATTATTATTCAGGTCACCACTTGGAATCGAACTCGGGAAACTTAACCACTATGCCATATGCCCGAAATAATAACATCGACAAATACCTTAGGAATGAGAACTCAGATTCGAAAATTCCCCAAGACACCTGATGAAGGCTGGAGGGTATATCAGACGAAACGTTGTGTTAACAACAAACAAGATGAGGACAAATATCCGTTAAATGTAAATAATGTAAATAATGTAAATAATTCCTTATCTCTTAAATATAGAACTGTGTGAGGTTTCTGTTCGGAAAGCTGGGGCCACCTAACACACCGAATTAGCGTGTAAGACATGCCTAACCTTAATGTGAATCTCGTGTGACAAGCTAGCACCATCGTATAACTGGTACAAACCATTGGAGTGTTTCCGCACAGCTTTATATTTGTCCCAATTCATCCACAAGTCATGAGTTGACTTTGCCAAGGTGCCCCGTTGAGACTTAGTCATTGAGAAGCGAACTTCTGAACCATTCGGCCATAAATGAAGATGATGATGATGATGATGATGATGATAATTATTATTTAAAATTTTTGCTACAAGGGCAGCTTAGGGGAGGTAGGGCTGAGTCGATTACATAGACCCCAGTGTTTCACTGGTACTTAATTTATCGACCCCGAAAGGATGAAAGGCAAAGTCGACCTCGGCGGAATTTGAACTCAGAACGTAGTGATGGGCGAAATACCGCTAAGCATTTCATCCAGCGCGTTAACGATTCTGCTAGCTCGCCGCCTTACTACAACTACTACTATTGCTGCTGCTGCTGCTACTACTACTACTACTACTACTACTACTACTACTACTACTACTACTACTACTACTACTACTACTACTAGACAGTAGGGCATTATAAATTAAACAATTTTTGTATGTATGTGTGTATATTTATATATGTGCCTGATGTATGTGCATGTCTGTAGCTATGTATCCATGCATGTATATTCTAACGTATGCATGAATGTACGTTTGTATGTGTGTGTGTGTATTCATAAATGTATATATTTCTTCATACACCCCCCCCCGCCACACACACACATACCGACACACATATCTTCGCGATGCAGAGGTAAGATGCAGACAAGGTGAAACGAACCTTGAAAGTTGTGACCGGTTTCTTTGGCAGGTCAGTCGGCAACAGTACACATAGAACTTATGTCTGACTAAATAAAGTCTTATAGAAGAAGAATTGTCTATGAGGAATGGCATATATTCAAATAGCTTGATAAAATAGCGCAGAAATCGGTTAAATAAAGCAGTGGGCTTGAGGTGATATAATTAGAAGTTTATCATGCACACTTATTCAATTATATTCCATGTAAATACTCACCGTCTCGTAATTTATCCTTGTAATATGCGCCATGCAATCGCCCTTGTCACAATAAAAGACACCATTATTGATAGAAAGTGGGGGAGGTGTATTGCCTTTTAGCAAGTTTTATGAATGGTGAGTGAAAGTGGCAGAGCTAAATCGTTCTAAATATGTAGCCGTCAGTTGGTGGTAAGAACTGGAAGAAGGGTTTTGGGTTGTCAGGATAAGCCGGTATTGTCTGTGTGCATATATGGTGCTTCAAATTACCCTGTGTGTTTGTCTCTCTATTTGTGGATCAATTCATGTAATTCTACATTGCTATTTATTAAGAGGTGTGTGTGTGTG
>NC_043006.1:31693877-31701377 GCF_006345805.1 Octopus sinensis | reverse complement strand
GTTTTGTCTTGATATAAAAGATGGGCTACAGCAAATATTCTGCTCAGTACCACAGATTTCCTTGTCAGTTGTTTGACCGTAACCAGTTGAGCATGCCCCTTGGTGGCTTACGATATGTGCATCTCTGATCACGAGCAGAAGTAGTGGGGGAGCATCATAGCCATGTGTTGAGAGGAATTCTTTGAGGTTTAAATGATTCACCTTTGGAAACATGATTGTTTTGTTCAACATCCTTAAACAACCTTTATTGAGGGACCTTTTGAGTGGGATGGGCTACTCGACCAGAAGAAAATTCTAACTGGGCCCCACCTGCAAGGTCATGTGCTGTTTATCTTGATATGAGATCACCATGTCACAGATATGTGGTTGTGATGCATGTACCTAGTGTACCCTTATCAGACGGGTACTCATGATGGGTATGCTTGACTTCGTATATTTTTATCCCAGTGTTACTTTGATGGCATGCGGGAACTGGCAGAATCGTAAGCACGCCGGGCGAATTGCACAGTGGCATTTCGTCTGCCGCTACGTTCTGAGTTCAAATTCCGCCGAGATCGAATTTGCCTTTCATCCTTTCGGGGTCGATTAAATAAGTACCAGTTACGCATTGGGGTCGATATAATCGACTTAATCCATTTGTCTGTCCTTGTTTGTCCTCTCCGTGTTTAGCCCCTAGTAGGTAGTAAAGAAATAGGCATGCGCGGCCTCCCTTTTACATACACACAAACATACATACATTCATGTATTTATGTATGTATGTATGTATGTATGTATGTGTGCATGTATGCATGTATGTATGTATGTATGTATGTATGTATATACATATTTGTATATGTATGTATAGAGGCTCACAAATATATATATATTCACTACATTATATATGTAATAACTACCCATTCATTTCTATACATGTAGATTCTATTAAGAGTTAGTCAACTAAAATAACAAAAGAAACAACTTGCCAATGTACCGTATAGTAGGATCGAACTCAGAACTACATACTTGTGAGGGAAACAACTTAGCGGCTCGGATATAATTCACTACAGTTAAGATATTTCCAGAAGTGTTTTAATTAGTCCAGCGTTTCTAATTACTTTCTTGTCTTTATTGTTTGTTATTTTTTAACATTTATTTCTCCCAATTATTTTAAATTTATATGTTTATGTAATTATTTGTTAATTGAGAGGGCGGTGAGCTGGCAGGAAAGGAAATATCTATTCTAATTGGTTGGCTTAATTTATTTTCGCCCCTACTTTTCCGAATCGACTTCATTGTTTAATGCAGTGATTCTCAACCTTTTTAATATCCTGGATACATTTAAGGGGCCGAACAAAAAATAAAATAAAATAAAATAAAACAAGAGCACTCAGAAAGCACAAACCTCCGCCAAGGCAACACTAACGTCCTCTCAACGATTAGGATTTTTTAAAATGAGATGATCTGAAATAAACTCAACTGCTCTCACAAACGAGAATACTAAAAATGAGCCCGACCGCTCTCAAAAATTAAGTAAAAAAAAAAAAAATTGTCTGGTACCAGATCGATCCCCAAACCTAATCAGTCCGTGCAAGTCACGAGGCCAAACATCTCTCAAAGTCTCATCTGAATCCATCCAGCGGTTCTTGAGATATCTTGTCCACGGACAAACAAACATGACTGAAAACAATATCTCCGCCTTCGCTAAGGCGGAAGTAATAAAACACAAGTCAATTTATATATATAGAGGGAAGACCATTGAGGGCCGACAGAAGGATGCTTCAGGGCTGGAAGAGGCCCTGGAAGCCGCGGTTGAGAACCACTGGTTTAATGTATCTTTAAAGCCATTTTTCTCTCTGTGTATTACTTTCAAACATGGGCGGTACCACAAATTTCAGTTGGTGCTATATTGGAATATATCAATTCCAGGTTTGGATTGGTGCTTTATTTTATCGACCACAGAAGTAGGAAAAGCAAACTTAAGTCAGGAAGGATTTGAAGACACAATGAGCTGTAACTAAATGCGGCGTCGACAAACTTGCCTTGCATTATCAGCGATTTTGTCCGATAATGGCGGTGAGCTGGCAGTATGGTTTGTACGTGGGATAATATGCTTAGCAGTATTTCATCTAGTTCTTTATGTTTTGAGTTCAAATCGTGCCGAGGTCAACGTGGCCTTTCATCCCTTCCGAGGTCGATGAAATAAAGTACCAATCAAGTACTGCGATTCGATGCAATTGACTTGTCCCTCTCCTTTCAAAATTGCTGGCTTTGAACCCTGCAACGGATCAGTGTCCCAGTCAAGAGAAATGCTGTGAATATTGTTGCTGTTGCTTTAGTGGTGGTGATGATGGTGGTGGTGATGGTGGTGGTGTTATGGTGGTATTTCTCAGTTTGAGAACGGCTGCTCCAGCGATTCTACCAACTTCTTCGAATATTTAACCTGCGGCTCATCGAAAGAAAACAAGTTAACTTTTCTTTTCAATATGTATTTATTCAGTTGTTACTGTCCAGGGGCAGAGTTGGTTCCGGGTTCAGTCCCACAGCGTGGTACCTTGGGCAAGTGCCTTCTACTATAGCCGATCAAATTCTTGCGAATGGTTTTGGTAGACGGAAACAGAAAGATGCCCATCATATATATATATATATATATATATATATATATATATATCTGTGTGTGTGTGTGTGTGTCCGTGTGTGTTTGTGTGTGTGTGTGTGTTTGTTCGCCACTGCCGCTTGACAGTCGATGTTGTTATGCTTACGTTCCTGTAAGCTAGCAGTCCGGCAAAAGAGACCCTTAAAACAAAACCAGGCTTAAAAAAGAAAATAAGAAGTGGGGTGAATTCATTGGAATAAAAATTCTTTAAAAGTGATATCGTAGATTTGCCGCAGTCTAATGACTGACACAAATAATAGGGGAAAGACATCAATATTCTTCAGGGCTGATTACACAGGAGATATTTTATACTCATTTTATACTTTCAAACACGAGGGTTCACCCCAGAAGAGAGTTTGTAGAAAGGAGTTACTCCTTTTTTTTTCATTTGAAATTAAAGAATTAAAGAATATGGAAGAAAACGGAAAGAATATACTTATTTAATTGTTTTTTTTTTCTCTATTTTGCTTACATATTACGGAGGATTCAAAATTTCTCTTTAGAAATAATCAGGTGGACATAGCATGAAAATGACTGTGTGTATACACACACACACATACACACACACATACACATACATACATACATACATACATACATACATACATACATACATACATACATACATACATACATACATATATATATGTATGTATGTATGCATGTATGTATGAATGTATGTACGTATGTATGTATGTAGGTACGTAGGTATATACATGTAACACTTACTGTAAATAAAATCAAGGTTACGTAGTGTTCCATTAATTAAGTTAAAAACATAAAAATTCACAAACAAACGGAAAACTGACACAGATGGTCAGCAACTCATCAGTTATCAGCCAGAGGATCAAACGCAATTTCACGCTTTATGATAATATTGCTTCACTTCCGGTGGCGACAGCAACAAAAAGCTGCCTGGAAATGGCACCAAGCAAACAGAACGTGAATGAACAAAACAAGATATGAATAAACATGCAATACAGAAAGTCAAGTTCTAGATTAAATATTTTTTTACTTCACTTTCTGTCTTAATTCCTTGAGGTAAGGCGAAATATTGAAATATTTAGTAACTTATAAAACACAAGGTCAATGTAAAGAAAAATATCTCGTTAACTCTACTCGAAAATGACATTGATGTATTGTTGTTGTTGTTGGTATTGTTTATTCCCAGTTTACCCCTGACCCAGTAAGCCTATGCTCATAGGCGTGACTTCTCCATTTTTTTCATATGCATCCAGGGTTACATCATCTAACGTAGGGATTCTCAACAGATATCTAGCAAGCAGCAATATAAAATTTAAGACTTTATAAAATCCATTGAGTGAGAAAGTGATTGTGGTGTGTTAGATGATCTTCTAATCGAAGCAAAGAAACTATGCTTCCATTGGTTTCCGTTGATATTATTTGTCGTTTGCATCTCTTGTTAGAAATGTCACTATATCTTGGTGATGGTATTTGAACAGACAGTGCACAGAACCGAAACAGATGTTGCAATGTATCTCGCGCAACGCACCAAGAACTCTGTCTGGATTGGAATTTTTTGATTGGCCCTGAAATTATGAAAACCAATTTTGAACTCAGTAGGACTTAAACACAGGGTGCAGATAGAGTACCTCACCCAAATAGTGCGTAGTTGTCTTTCTAATCCACAGCCAACTTGACCAACACCCTGCACCCAGCGACTAAGCAATTTACATGGCATAATTCTGAAACTTTGGTGTAAATTCATTCATAGTGTCATCTGAGTTGACATAAGATTTCCTAAAGACATCACTGATTAGTTTCGACATAACCATCTTCTACACACATATCCTCCATAGATTAGTATTAGAAGCTGTAGAAAACTAGACAGACAAACACCCACACAAAATTTAGGAGAGATTCCCAAAAGAATTTATACTTGAATGAATGCGGTTAGTAATTGAAAATAACTATTACATATAACCAATATTGCCTTCAAGAACAAGGAACAGCAATGGGAAAGAAGATTGCAACAACGACTGCAAGCAAATAGATGTTAATGTCTTTCTTTTGGAGAAACTCTCATAGTGAGGGTGAAGACAAAAACAACCATAAATATTCCATTTGTTCTCGCCCTTAATCCTAGAAACGAAAATACCTTATATTCGGCTATATGATATCTTCCAATCATCAATCTAAGAAAAATGATTAAAGATTTACGAATTATCAAGAGCCGTAGACAAACTCCAATTCCTTAAAGATTTTTATCACAGGCGAAATTCATATCAGAGAAAGAAATAATGCAGATAGTAAACTGTGGAGACTTTCGTTGTGGTACGTGCGAAATAATCGAACAAGGAACAACCAAAAAGTAAAGATTGGGATAGAATTGAAATTTAGTTCAAATGCGTATTACAAAACAATGACTCTCATTTCCTGCATCCCATGCCCACAACGCAATGAGAATTATATCGGCCATACAGGATCAAAATTGATACGATAGATTAGGATGCATAAACAGCAAATCAAAAATTAATCTCTTTGAAATGTTGCATGTAGTGAACATCCAGACATTTGCGCAGATGGAAAATTCAAAATATTTCCTTCTTACAAAAGAAAGAAAGATCATCAACTACGAAAGACAAAAGAATACTTAATAAGAATTCTTAATCAGAAACTAAACGAGAAATAGTCAACTGCGTCACTAAAAGACAATATATATATATATATGACGAGCTTCTTTCAGTTTCCACTCACAGGATTTGGTCGGCCCGAGGCCATAGTAGAAGACACTTGCCCGAGGTGCCACACAGTGGGACTAAATCCGGAACCATGCAGTTGCTAAGCAAGCTACTTACCACACAGCCACTCCTGCGCCTATATATACATATATCTATTTCACATGCATGCATACGTATATATATTTGTAACTACAAATATTCACAAGATTTTTAAAGTTTTTTGTACCTTATACATGTGTAAAGTGGCTGTGTGGTATGTAGCTTGCTTGCCAACCACATGGTTCCGGGTTCAGTCCCATTGCAAAGTACCTTGGGCAAGAGTCTTTTACTATAGCCTCGGGCCAACCAAAACCCTGTCAGTGGATTTGGTAGACGGAAACTAAAAGAAGCTCGTCGTATACATATATATGAATATGTTTGTGTATCTGTGTTTGTCCCCCACCCACCATCACTTGACAACCGATGATGGTGTGTTTACGTCCCTGTAACTTAGCAGTTCGGCAAAAGAGACCGATAGAACTAGGCTTACAAAGAATAAGTCCTGGGATCGATTTGTTCGAGTAAAGGCAGTGCTCTAGCATGGCCGCAGTCAAATGACTGAAAAAAATTAAAAAAAGATTATATATAAGACAAGATGCCTTCAACAATGACGCTGCTTACCATTTTCTATCAATAAAATTGCTGTTGCTGGTCGGTCGCACGTTGGTTTCGCTTGCCCGCATTTATGCCAATACCCTTCCTGGCTTCACTATTCTTAGTTTTTGAAGCATTGGGTAACATAGCACAACCCGGTGTGTCTTTTCTAAGGCTGGAAAGTGTAATTTGACGAGAAGTTAGCTGTTATTTTGCAGCAGCTGGAGCGACCGTGCAGAGGCCTTTACTCAGCATCAGCACTAGCCAAAGTTTTCATTTGCAGCTTACGTTAGAGAATATGAAATTAATGAATCAGTAAGCTCCTGGTTCACCAGTGGTAGGGCCGATGGTTGGATTCTGGACATTGACCCAATTTGTTAGTGAAGTAATACAAACATCGATGACCTCTCTCCAGCAACTTCAACACTGTTGAAACGAGCAGCTGTGATGGTGTCGGTCGCAGTGGTTGTGGTAGTGGTAGGAGTTTGTAGTGGTGTTAGTGATGTTGGTGGTAATTTGTGTAGCGGTGTGGTTTATGATGGTAGTAACGGTGGGTGAGATAATTGACAACAACTGTATTCTAATGAATGATAACGATGGTAATGGTGCGACGGTGGTTGTGATGATGATGATGATGATGATGATGCTCGCCATTCAGATGGTGGCATGAATTACGGTGGTAAGGTTCGTGCGAGTGGTTTACGTGTTGGTGATGGAATGCAGCTCTGGTAGATTTTGTTGAGAGTGGCAGGGATGGTGGTGGTGGTGGTGGTGGCGTTCATATTTAATGAATGATACTATTTCAGTCAACAGCCAAGACTTGAAGAGAAAAAAGTAACAAAACAAAACGAAAAACAACAAACTTCGAAAATAAACAAACTCTTATTTATGTATTTATTTATTTATATTACCACTCTAACTCTCTCTCTCTCTCTTTCTCTCTCTCTCTCTCTCTCTCTCCTCTCTCTCTCCATCTCTTTCTCTCTCCCGCCTTTTCTAATGAATTCCTTGTGTGTAATTAAACCTAATTAGTGCTGGAAATTACTGAATCTCTATCGAGTCAGGTTGTTGCTGAGACCTAGGACGACTGGGGTGGGGGTGAAGGTGGGGCGCAGGGTTTTAACTCATTTAATATATTATGTGTGTGTTTATGCGATTATGTATTATATGTGCGTGTATTTATGCATGCATATATATGTGTATGTATGTGTGTGTGTGGTGCGCGCGCATGTATATATGCATATTATATATATATATATATATATATATATATATTATATATATATTATATATATCTATATATAGGTATATATGTATGAATATATATGTATAGATGTGTATATAATGTATGTGTGTGTGTGTGTGCGTGTGGTTTCTTCAAACATAATTTTCAAGTTCATTGAACTTTCTCAAATATCTCTTTTGTCGTTTTCTTTTCATTCTCTTTTCGTTTCCTTTCTTCTCCTCGTTCCCCCCTCAACGCCCCTCCCCTCCCCATCTTTGTATCCCTCTTGGTTTCTATCCGCGTCAACC
>NC_043006.1:31678877-31688877 GCF_006345805.1 Octopus sinensis | reverse complement strand
GAGGAATTTAAAGGGGGCTCTATGTCGGTATTCATGGGATTAAATATAATACGTCAGTGTTTGTATATGCAATAATCACACCACCAAGACAATTATATATGTGGTTGTGTATGTATATATATTGGGGCACCTGTAATGCTAAAGATATATACATACATGCATATATATATATATATATATGTTACATTACTCAGCTTTACTTCACAACCACGAATAAATTTGTTTTTAATTCCATGAAGTGTTCATATAAAGGAGAAGCCGGTTTCTGTGTAACAAAGCTCCATAACTGGAATTTAGACAAAGAAACTAAGGAGTAAATAAGCTTTCGTAATGTCTTGACATTTTATACTGTTCCGCTTACTGCCTAGATTTGCAGAGCCTGTTACTTGTCTTGTTTTGCCATTATATCACAATTTATTTAATATGTTAATATGCAATTTGTAACAGCGTTATGCAAACTAAAGAACACATGTACCAATGTTCTTTCTATATTGCTGATATTTGCATATTCTTTGCAGATACATATTGTTTTAGCACCCCGTCTTGCAATGCAATAGTCTAATGTGGTGAGGTTTCTTTTGACTATTAATAATCACACGTGTAATGTTCCCCAAAGATGTGATCGATAATCCGTGAGACGTTTGTTGTCGCTTAAAGACTTCTCTATCTCTGTTAGATCGATAGGTATCATGTAACCATTTCTTGATTTTGTTTTGTAAAATCCAAACCTCAAAAAACTGATGTGCTTTCACTCACAACCGAGAAAATCTGATCTCTTTCTGAAACCACTATCCACGATATTTTAACGCACACATCTCTTCCAGATTGTCCCACCTCTTCTAAACCAATACTACAAGTGCTGGTTCTGAACGAAATACCATTCTGGACTGTCTGTACCTATTCGTATTCTTGACCAACACATGTTCAAACACCTTAAACCACTTATCCCATGCAAATTTAACCATTAGAAGCCAACAATACATCTGCATTAATTGGGTCATCTCACCGCTATGTAATCAACAGAAGGGATTAAATATCTTACTACCCATGTCCTGTCCTCAATACCTTCTAGCACTCCTGGTACTTGAAGCTTGCTACCTGTTTGAAGGTTACAAAATCTCCGAGGTTCGCTATTCCGTGTTGTATAAAAGAATTTTATAAGAGACTACATCTCACATAAGACCATCACTAAAAAATAACACAAAGTGAGGTTTATATCTTTCACAAGTGTGAGATCGGATCAGCGTAATGTTTAGCGGTTATTGTTCGGCATTTACTAAATTAACCATACTCTTGTCCACTAATTGTTTTATTGAGTACCCCTACAGCTGCCGTCCATTTTTAAGGGAACATCAATCCTCTTAAATAAGGATGGCAGGTGCTTGTGGTAGTATCCATGGTGGTGGTCATGTTGGAAGTTGGACTGATGGCATTTGTAGTAGCGATTGTGAGGTGGTGGAGACGGAAGTGACGGTCGTGGCACTGATAACGTTGTTGTTCTTGTGCTTGTTATTTGGCCAGAAGTTTGTCCTGATGTAGAGCACTTTGCATCAAAGACCATCGGTCCATCTAGTCTCTTGTTGCTGTTGTTGTTGGTAGTGGTGGTCGCTGCAGTAGCGACGAGGGTGATTGTGATGATGTTAGTAGTAGTAGTAGTAGTAGTAGTGGCGGCAGTGATGGTAGAAGTTGTAGTACAAATAGTAGTAGTAATGGCTGTGTTGGCAATGGTGGTGGTGGTAGTGATAATGGTGGTGACGGCAGTGGTGGTGGTGGTGGTGGTGGTGGTGACGGCAGTGGTGGTGGTGTTATTAGTAATATAATATGAATGCGGCCAGCAATTTCTTGAGTGTTTCCACTCCATGCCTTGATTCAATATTTAAGGTGAAATACCTCAATTAACTTCACCAATAAACACGATAATTATCTTAAGGTATTTTAATGAAACTACCACCAATACATTTTATATCATTAAATTTCTACTCATGTCCAGTTTGTCATTTTTTCTAATTTCCTTTTCTTTTTTCTTTCTTTCTTTCTTTCTTTCTTTCTTTCTTTCTTTCTTTCTTTCTTTCTTTCTTTCTTTCTTTCTTTCTTTCTCAACTGTTTGTTTTTTCTTTATTGTTTCTTAAAGCTTACAAATATTCTGTCTTTCCATAATCTTATCAGTCATTCGCTAACCTCACTTCTGTTTCTTTAACCATTTCTGTTTTTAAAATGTGTGTGTATAGACAGACAGCTAACTAGCTAGCTAGCTAGCTATACATACATACATACATACATACATACATACATACATACATACATACATACATACATACATACATACATACATACGTACGTACGTACATACACACACACATACATACATGCATACATACATGCATACATAGATACATACATACATACATACATACATACATACATACATACCCTGTTGTTGATGCTGAAATTCCAATGAAGGAGCCGTGGATCTAGGTTAGAAACTGGCACTTTCTCTATTGGCAAAACATCTTGAAATAAAACTGAACAATGACATACATACATAGACATATCCACGTATATATACATACATACATACATACATACATACATACATACATACATACATACATACATACATACATACATACATACATACATACATACATACATACATACATGCATACATACATGCACATATAAATACAGGGTACGTAAGATATTTGAGGGCAGAATTATGTTTATAAAAAACAGAAACGTAATAACAGATAACTTTATTTATAAAGAAAAAATGCTATAAGGATAAAAATAAACCTTTTTTCTATAATGTTATTCATTAAAGCCACCTTCAGCTTCGACAACTGCTTGTATATGAGATCTAAATCATCTACATGCTTGAATCAAGTGGTCCTGGTTCATTTTGGACATTACTCTGACTATGACAGCTTTCAAAGAATCTTTGGTGTTATGGGTGTATTCATTGATCTCTCTCTCTCAACAAATCTCCACGTATAATAAATAGTCCAATGGATTGAGATCTGGGGAATTAGGAGGCCAAATGTTAGGGATTATGTGATCATGAAAATTTTCAGCCATCTATTCCTGTGTTACTAAAGCCATGTGTGATATTGCAGAGTCTTACTGAAACATATAAGGCCTTCCATTGCATACACTGTCTATCCAGGGCTTAACAATTATTTCCAGGACCTCATGTAGGTGACAGAGTTAACCTTAAGGCCTTGTGGAAAGAAGAAAGGAGGCATCACATGTCCTTCATTGCTGACAACCCATAAAACCATAACAGTTACAGGAAATTTTGTATGCATAACACTTGGAATTTCAGAAGGGTCTGCACATAACCATCTGTCATTTCTTCTGTCAACTTTTTGATCTTGGTCGAAGTTTTTTTCGCTTGAGAAAAACCAAATCAAATCTTCTTCTGTTGAACTTTTCAGTTTGTTTAAGGACCTTTTAGATCTGATGTAGCGATTTTCCTTTGCTTTTTCTGACAAATTGACCTTTCTTCATCATATAAGACTTATATCTGATGTCTTCGTAGACAACATTTCTGACTGTTCCTTCTGACATATGGATATTTTTTGCAGCTGACCTCAGGGACTTTCTGGGATTGTAATCAATGGTCTAGTGAACTTGCTGGATAAATTCAGGTGTTCCGATGATTTCAGAGCGTTTAAAATGTTTTTTTATGCTTTGATATTGGTGATACGTTTCCATCTTCAGTCTCTAGCTCCTTACAAACCTGGTAGACGAAAGATCTGGCCACTTTTAAAAATCGAGATATTTTTAAATCCCTATGCTTAGCCTTTATAACCACAATAACAGCATGACTCTTTATTTCCTGAGTTAGCTGAGGGTCTTCCATTATTATTTTCTGAAATAAAGATTATATAGAGTTAGAAAAAAATGCAGCAATGACCCCAAAAAGGTATGCTCTTAAATACCTTACGCATCCTGTACATAAGCAAAAACTGGCATTCCGTCGGTTATGAAGACGAGGGTTCCAGTTGATCGGACCAACGGAAAAATCTGCTCGTGAAATTAAATTAAGACATGTGAACCCTTGTTATAGTTCTCAGTTTGACACAGAATGTGACAAGGCTGGTCCTTTGAGTTACAAGTACAACTCATTTTTTGTCAGCTGAGTGGAGCAACCCCCTATATATATTCATGTATGCATATGTGCATGTGGGTATGTATACAGTAATCTATCGACTCTCACAAGTCTTACGTCCCAAAACTTCCGCGATAAGTGAAAATCCGCGAAGTAGAAACAGTACTGTATTGTATATATTTTTTCGTTTTATTTTTATAATTTGTATATATTTATTTTATTATAAATGCAAAACAACACCACGGAGGAATTGGCGTAAGCTTAAATAATAAACCGCGATAGATGAACCGCGATAGGTGAACCGCGATATGGCGAGGGATTATTGTATACGCATACGTGCAGACAATGTTATTTATTCTAACATACACGTGCTAACAAACAAATACACGTATCTATAAGCAAATTACATATACAAACATACACTGAATCCTTAGAACATAATACCACTATAAATACGAACATTATACACTCGTACGGAACATCATTTAGACAAGAAAACATTCGCTTGAACAATGTATACACACGCCAGAATGCATGTTTATAACGTATATACATTTCACACCAGACGTACAACCATATCTAGTAGTGTTTAAGCACGTGTGCACATAAAGACACACACACACACACACACACACACACACAAAACACACAAACACGCGCAGACATAAATCTCATCTGTTTGCGCACATGTGCGTATGCACTCAAATATACGCATATTTGCATATGTTCACATGCACACACACATATATATGTGCATGTGTGCACAGACACATGTGCATCTCCACATATAGACACACAGTCACATGCATAAATGTGTAAACTCATACATGCATACTTACATATATATACGTGTGTGTATATGTGTGTGTGTGTGTGTGTGTGTGAGTGTGTGCGTGTGTGTGTGTGTGTGTGTGTGTGTGTGTGTGTGTGTGTATGTGTGTGACCCCAGAGATGTATATACACACGTGTCGCCCATATACATCCGTCAAAGAGTGAAAGTCGTTAGAGTTAGAGCGTCGGTAAGATTTCTTTGCGGCAATCGTTGTGGCTGTCCGAACTCTGACTTGAAATTCCGCCAACTTCAATTTTGCCTTTCATCATGATCGATCGCGATCGATTTAGTATCAATGAAATACGGAGCAGAGATGATTCCTCTCTTCCTGTCTTTCTTTCTTTCTTTCTTTCTTTCTCTTTCTTTCTTTCTTTCTTTCTTTCTCAACTGTTTGACAGGTGTCTGTGTGCTTGCTTCTTAATTGCACAGCCATGTCTGCGCCCAAGTGGTTTATACACACGCATGCACACACACAACACACACATGTAAGTGTAAAGATACACACACACACACACACACACACACACCACACACATACACACACACAAACACAAGTCTATTCATATACAAAGATATGTTGTGGTGGTGGCGGCGGTGCTGCTGTTGCTAAATTAACGTCAAAGTGCTCGAGTATTCCACAGACCGTGTACCCAGAACGTAATTCTCCAGATTAATCAGCGTGACGCATTATTATATTCCACCCGACTGGCTTCTATGCAATTTCCGTCTACTCAGATTCATTCACAATGTATAAGATCGAACCTGGGTCCTCGTGGTTGCGAAGGGAACTTAATCCTTCGGTCATAGTGCACACTTATATAAAATATGTAAAAAAAAAAAAAACAGTAAAAAATGTACAAAAAAGCCTCCATAAACAATAAAATGATTCGGTAAGAGAAAGTGAAAAGAAAAAGAGGCTGACTGGAATTAATGAAAAGACTCTTCGAACTACAACCCCGTTGAGAGCGTTAATCCCTTAGGGAATTATACATCCTGACCCTTTTTAGGCCCTATCAGTCTACACGCCCTTTCTAAGCTTGCCTTTTTAGCTGGAATGAAGTTTTTAATTATATATTATATATATTTTTAATATTTATTTCATATTTTACATTTATTCTTATTTGTTGCGACCTCAAATTACTGTAACATAAAATGGCACTCGTCTGGTTCTCATGAAAAAATTAGGAAAATATACATAGGCGCAGGCGTGGCTGCGTGGTAAGTAGCTTTCTTACCAACCACTTGGTTCCGGGTTCAGTCCCACTGTGTGGTACCTTGGGTAAGTGTCTTCTACTATAGCCTCGGGCTGACCAAATTGAGTGGATTTTTTAGATGGAAACTGAAAAAATCCCGTCGTATATATATATATATATATATACTTGGAAAAGGATGCGTGGCGTTCGATCATATAATAATATAAATAATATATAAATATATGCATGTATACATACATATATGTACATACCTACATATATATGTATATGTCAGGTCACTTTCGAGTGCTACTGGTAACATGTAACCCAGTACAACCTGTTGCATGGTCGGGCCGTCGGCGACTAAACCGGCAACCCCACCAAAACAAAACCCGTCAAAGGGCGGAGGAACTCTTGAGAGTCAACTGCCATCCAATTAATGTATATTTTTTTCTTTTATTTTCTTAAGGCTTAAGCCTGCGCCTATGTATATTTTCCTAATTTTTTCATGAGAACCAGACGAGTGCCATTTTATGTTACAGTAATTTGAGGTCGCAACAAATAAGAATAAATATAAAATATGAAATAACTATTAAATATATATATAATATATAATTAAATAGAAATAATCGGACTGAATACCCGATCGCGCGGTTAAACCATTGGGAGAGAAGGACTCCTAACCATTGTTAGGGCATCCTTTTAGGAGAAGGTAACTCAGGTAACTGGGATAACTCCGACATAAAACCTGCGGCTCAGTGGTTACCGATGATGTTGACTTGTTCTTCTTTTCGGATTATCGCTGCTGTTGCTTAGTGAGTGGGATTGACTCAGTGCACAACCTTTCCTCACTTAAAAAAAATCTTTTTGCACAGACATTGCACGATAACAACATTGTTCATGATTGTTGATGGTGCTGTGAGTCTCAACTGAATGGCTGGCTGTAGCCTTAAAAAGCAAATAAAAGTCACATTCGATCACAGCACCAATAACAGTTAAGCTTCGTGCAATGGCCATACTCGATAACGAAGGGGCAGCCATCATATATGTATATATACATGCATATATGGGTACAGGACATAAAAAAACGTTGAACACAATGAGAAACGAAAACATAAAAACAAAAACATAGAAACGAACTTTTTTGGGGACAGCGAAAAAAAAACAAACAGAAAAACGAGACATACAACATAAAGAATATTCCCCTTCTTCAGTTGTCCCTGTTTCAACTACTCCACGTCTCGGGGGCAAGGACAAGATGCGACTTCATTGAAACAGTCCTTCCCGCAAAGCAAATTAAATAAAAATCGGGATTTTTTGCGGAGGGCGAAAGTGGTAACAAGAACAGGACAGTGAGAACAAAACAGTAAAAGCAATAAAAAAGTAAAAAACAGTAAAAGACAGAACAATGAGAACAAAACAGTAAAAACAAACGATGAGGGTTGTTAAGCCAAGACGATGGAAAAATTATTCTGCTGTATCTGTTCCGGTCGGGTGTACTTCGGGTTCAAACCCCGCCACGCCAACGAAACTGCAGCCAGGAGTTGCAATCGAGAGATAGATCAGCATCTTAAAACACTAATCGATACATTGATACGCTTTTTGGATCGGTAGATCTTCTCCTAGTACACATCTGTGTCCTCGTGTGAGTACACAGATGTACATGCGTATGGTTGTGCAGAGAGAGAGAGAGAGAGAGAAAGGGAGAGAGAGAGGGAAAGAGGGGGAGAGAAGGAGGGAGAGAAGAAGGGAGAGAAGGAGGGGAGAGAGGGAGTGAGAGAAAGAGCGAGAGAGGACGGAGGAGTGAGAGAAAGAGCGAGAGTAGAGAGAGAGAGAGAGAAGAGCGAGAGAGAGAGAGAGAGAGAGACAGATAGACGGAGAGACAGAGAGAGCCGGAGAGGGAGAGAGGGAGAGAGGCAATCAGAGAGAGATATACAGAAAGAGAGAAAGAGAGAGAGACAGACGGAAGGACGAAGAGACAGAGAGAGAGAGAGAGAGAGAGAGAGAGAGAATGGGAGGGAGTGAGTAGAGAGAGAAATAAATAAAGAGAGAGTAAGGGAGTGAGCTATGTATAAATTGCAAATTTCGTATCCTACTTCGTCTCCATTTAGCAAAGTGGAACCTTTTTTATTAATTCATTTCTTCGCTGCCAGTTGTCAGACTGCATCTGTTACATTTTATTCTGGGTCGTTCCGCTTGTTCTGTTGTGTTTCGTGTCAAATACAATAAACATGACCCCTCCACCCCCATCTCACACCCCAGCTTCTATTGAGACTTATAAAACCTGAAGCCTTTGAGTTCTCAAAGCTTACAGTCAGACGCAGATATTTACTTTAATAAATATACCCACCCATGCAAGCGGCGCGCTGGCGGAATCGTTTTTCGTTGGGTAAACAGCTTGGTTGCATATCCTCCGGTTCTTTATGTACTGGGTTCAAATCCCACCGTAACCAATTTTGTCTTTTGTCCGATAAAATAAATGCTGGGATCGATGTGAACAGAAAGCATCGAGTTCTCAAAAACTCGCCGTCCCTTCTATAAAAAAATGTTGTTACCGTACCCTACAACGCACTAGCGTTACTTTCAGAGAGAATGCTGTGATCTCATATTCTATGGAACCCTGGTAATCGACCTTATGAGTTCTAAGGCCTAAGGAAATAAAGAAGTGTGTGAGCGTAATGAATATTAGCGATGAAGGCAGTATTAATATCGAATGGCAATCCTTATATCCAACTTAATGTGAATGCATTCTAAGTAAACCGTAATACTGCAGTATTGAACCTGAAGGATCCCCTCAAAAAGACGTATGGTGCTGAAATTGCAGATATATGTCGCCAGCAAACGAGAACTGTTTGGCATCTATGCCGGGACTGCCAGATCACGTGATATCAGCGTACTGTGCCTTCTCAGTAGTAGGCATCCGATCGACGGGAAACAGCTAAATTTCATTTATGGATTTACTAACATGTCTAACTGGAAATATGTTCCAATTAAATCACAAGCGTGAGCGCACACACACACGCACACATACATACACACAGAGACTAATGTGTATTTAGCTTTAAGATATTCACTTCACAAACAGGTGATTTCGGAATGTGTGTGTGTGTGTGTATATATTATATATTTATATTATAATATATATATATATATATATATATATTATATATTATATATATATATATATAATATATATATATATTGATATATATGTATGTTATGTAAATAGAAACATTTCAGTAACAGTTGTTTAAAGTAAGGCTATTTGCCAACATAACGTGGCTGTCCTCCAGGAAAGCCACATTATGCTGGCAAATAGACTTTACTATATATATATATATAATATAATATATATATATATATTATATATATATATATATATATATATATATATATAGCTTTCTTCCAAGGAATCTAGTGCCTTAGCTTAGATTTCTTTGGGGCTGGCCAGATTGGAGCAGTCTCGAATATAACCAGCCGAAAATGCAAGGATAAACTGGAATTCGACTGACGAAAGAAAACTCCGAATGACTCGTCCTTGTTTTTTCAACTCCCTTTTTGTATCATACAACTGTCTGGATGTTTTGTTGTCGTCTTTGCGTTCTTGTCCCATATACTCAAATTACGATGAACATAAAAAAACAAACGAAGTTTGCTTTAGAAGCGTTGAGAGTAGCTTATCAGGCTTTTCGGCTAATTGTCAGCATTATCGCGTTTGAGATATATATATACTATATAGAATATATATATATATATAATATATATATATATATATTAGATATATATATATATATATATAAACACCCATGTGTTGCCTGCATGAAAGTGTAAGTGTGATTTTTGTTTTATAAAATATATATTCCA
>NC_043006.1:31656377-31673877 GCF_006345805.1 Octopus sinensis | reverse complement strand
ATACATATTCTGTGTGGGTTTGTGTGTTTGTGTTTTTGTGTTTGTGTTTATGTCAATTCAAAGCAACGACTTTGTAAACAAATAAAATGTAAGGAATTCAAAGAACTGTGACTTTTAAAAACAAGATATTTTATGTGACGGCGATGCTGTCCCCATGTATTGCCACCTCGAAATTGCATGGCATTTCAATTCCTTACTTGTATTCTTTTTTTCCTTTTTCCTTTTCTCAGTGAATAATAGACTCGAAAGGGCAGTTAAAATTCTTGTAGCCAGTGAGATGTTTAGTGGTGATGGTGGTGGTAGTGATTGTCATATTTTGTTATGATCGGTAAGAAAAGGACCATGCAGATCATGCAGAAGACTCCTGCATGATTGCCTGTGGTCTTAGAAAAAAAAACAGCTTTTCCTGTGAAAAATGTCTTAAAATAGAGAAGGGTCAGTACGTAATTTTCTCGTAGATATTCCACAAAAGGCGATTCTTAAGGAAAAACAAAAGAAATAATATCAATTACAAAAGATTTGTTAGTCAATGTGTTAACCCATTGCCTGCCATGAGCCCCATTTGAGGACCTGTTAAAAACAGTCTCACTGCGGATTGCTCGTTGTATTTAAAGTGAATTGCTTAGGTACATTGCATTTGCAGAGGTGTGTTTAACAATATTTAGTAGTTTAAAGTTTGTCATTATTATCTCTGGCTAATTCTAGAGGACATTTTATGTCATAAATTGCAATTTTTGAACTACAAAAATATTGACTGTTTTGAAAACTTTTTTTTTTTTTGGCATTTCTCATTTATATCATTCCTTGATATTTCATACACATTCGCACTTGATACTATAGTTTCAAACAAACTAAAATGTTTATTATTGCAACTGAATAGAAAAGGAGAAAGATGCTTTTTTACAGTGATCCCCATTTGGGCCTTTTTGAAAAAATTATCATAATTTCCAAAATGAAGCAAATTTAAATACTATATAATATTTTAATTCTTAAGACACTTGGAAAAGCCAGAAAATATGAAAAACAAAAATTTGGCAGTTAATGGGTTACTGACATTAAAGAAAAGAAGTATCACTGACGCTTCGGACAGTTAATCGTGCGTCAAGAAAATAACCCTGATTTTTTATTTTTCCCAGAACGAGATAATGACACAAGCTATCTTAGTGTTGAACAACACTATCTATTGACAATTCTGTACTCACAACTTTGTACTTCATTATATATTTTTTAACAATACGTAATACTGATCGGCTGAAAGCATAGACGAAATGGCGAGGTGATTAGATATCGGATTACAAATTAACCGATAGAAATTGTGAATTTGTATCACATTGTAGTTATTGTCTGTTGTGGCCTCACGGAAACTGAATAATTCATTTAATTGTAACAATATTGATCTATATTCACTTACATTCTAGAGAATAGGAATTAAGAAGAGGTGACCCGAAAGCATTCTCTAATTTCACTAGCAGTGTAAGTGAAGCGAAAGATCGATACTAACTCGGTAGAGACTCCTTGCTATGTAAACTATCATTGACTCGGTGGAGCATTGGTCACAATAGTATTGATCTCATAAAGATAACATCTTAATAGTTGTATATTCTTAGGTGAGCTGTAAATGAACGGCTTTCTTTAAAGAAGTTATCGCAGGTGTCCCTTCTTTTCATTCGGTGGGGCAGTTACGATGTGATTTAGTCAATATCTTATTAAGTTTCAAATGGTTGTTGAATGGGATTTTGTGAAAAATCACGTCTTCTGCGAAAGCGTTTGCAGCACCAATGGAGTAATGAATGTTTCAACCATCGATTGAACCCGCGTCGCTTTCTCAGTTTGTGGTCATCTTATCTATTTCTATAAGACCTTTCATTTCCCTAGGAGTAGATATATAGCATTAATAAACTGTGACTATTAACGGAATAGTCCTAGAGTCAAAGGATCGGACTACAAGTCAATGTGTCATCATTGTGAGCCAATATATGACATTGATTAATCAGCCGAAATTACTACGATGATCCGGTTCTTGACTGAAGACTGAGGGGTTCGAATGTCCTGTCCATGTTTATTGTATCGTCTTCTATGAGTTATACGTTCTTGTCCATGTTGTATTTTTCTACATACCTTAATATATATATATATATATATATATATATATATATTCAGTGTCATACACATGCAGAGATTCCTACATTCGTCGTTCAGGCAATATCTTAGTTAAAAAATGGTGTGTTGGCACAGTACGTCGTTTATTGTTTTTCATTGGTCAATGCCGAATCAAATAGGAATTCAGAGAATTTTATTTAAACATTATCACATCACAAAACTTAACTTTGACCTTCTTTTTCGATTTAACACTAGATTTCAACCAAGGTCAGCTCTATTCCTACAGAAAATCAAACGAGGACCTTGTATACCGCAGAGAAAATTTCACTCCGGCTGTAGCCATATATCTTGCAGCTTAAAGGACATCTGTTAAAGATGTTTTTGTTTAAAGGACATCTTTACCATAGCTTCCTCCTACCACTAACAGTCCATTAACAAGAAGCGTTTTTCAGCGAGAAGTGAATGGGCCAGGATCTCTTTTCCGCATACACATTATAGAAGCGCCAGGAAGATGAAGGTCATTTGGTTCAATTCAACATAATATATAACTTTAAGCACGTATACAGTTAGAATCTCTGTCTCTACTAATGCAGCATTTTCCAACACTACGAAAGAATAACCGATTCTTCTACACGCACAGCATTAATATCAACTGTTCCTGCTTGAAAACTTCTAAAATCACCCCCCACACCACACCAAAAACATAGCTAGACCGCCTCTATCCAACGGCAAACTTGCAGCTTCAGGTATCCCTCATCCTGCCCACTTAGAAGATCTTAGTTTTACAAAGCATCTAAAACACGTTCAGGCGATATTGAATAGGCATCTATGGAACCCGTTGCAAAAATCGTCTTCACTCATTCACATTAAATACTTATTGCTTTGGGCCTGCCATTTATTCTATCGGTATCTTTTTGACGAACCGATAGTTTACGGAGACATGAGTACACCAACACACACACACACCACACACACACACACGTACATATATATATATATATAATAAATTAATAAATAAAATAAAACATATGCATGTACGTACCTACCTCTACATGCATATATGGGTACAGGACACCTAAAAAACGTCGAACACAATGAGAAACGAAAACATAAACACAAAACCAAGGAACTGAACATTTTTCTTAAACAACGAAAAAATAGAGTACAGGACAAATAACACAAGGAAAATTCCCCTTCTTCAGTAGCCATGGTTTCATCTACTCTGCGTTTCGAAGGTGAAGGCGAGACGCATCTTCGATTGAAACTTTCCTTCTCGCGAAAAGCAAATTAAATAAAAGTTGAGATCTTTTTGCGGAGGGGTAAAAATGGTAACAAAAGCAGGACAGTAACGACAGTACAAAATATAAACAGTAAAAGACAGGACAAGGAGAATAACAAGACAAGAAGGGCTGTTAAGGTACATATATGCTTAATTATGTATATATATCTCTCTCACACTCTGACTGTCCACCACACACACACACTCACAACACACACAACACACACACACACCACACACACACACACGTACATATATATATATATATAATAAATTAATAATAAAATAAAACATATGCATGTACGTACCTACCTCTACATGCATATATGGGTACAGGACACTAAAAACGTCGAACACAATGAGAAACGAAAACATAAACACAAAACCAAGGAACTGAACATTTTTCTTAAACAACGAAAAAATAGAGTACAGGACAAATAACACAAGGAAAATTCCCCTTCTTCAGTAGCCATGGTTTCATCTACTCTGCGTTTCGAAGGTGAAGGCGAGACGCATCTTCGATTGAAACTTTCCTTCTCGCGAAAAGCAAATTAAATAAAAGTTGAGATCTTTTTGCGGAGGGGTAAAAATGGTAACAAAAGCAGGACAGTAACGACAGTACAAAATATAAACAGTAAAAGACAGGACAAGGAGAATAACAAGACAAGAAGGGCTGTTAAGGTACATATATGCTTAATTTGTATATATATCTATCTCTCTCACACTCTGACTGTCCACACACCACACACACTCACACACACCACACACACACACCACACACACACCACACATATATATATAATATATATATGTATGTAGTATATATATTATAATATATAATATATATTATATATATATATATTATATATATATAATATAATATATATATATATCTATATATATATATATACGCACATTTTTCATACATATGCAAGTATATGTACATATGTTAGTACGTATATATGTGTGTGAATATAAAATCACTAAATTGTGTCTATATATGCACAAATGTAATTATCTACGCTTGTTTCAAAGCACGTTTTGTGGTTTTCATTATTGTGTATACATTATTTGCGTATATATAAAAACTAATGATATACGATATATATATGAGATATACGAGATATATGTCTTCGCCTTTGCACGTTTATCTTTGTGTGTGTGTGTTGTGTGTGAGTGTTTGCGTTGTACGTCCAAAGTATATACTTACACATAGGGCGCTATTGGCACACAATTTCACTCTTCACTTCAGCATATCAAGTTTATCTGTAAAAGGTGATAACAACAAACTGAAGGCAGAACAAAATAAGCCCAACAGGAAATGCCCCCTTTCGCTTCCTTCGCCAACAGAATGGCAATTGTCTTCAAGAGCGTTTCATTTTCAATGATAGCAGCCTTCTTCTCCAGCGTTGTTGTTTTTTTTTTAATTTTAATTATTTTTTTAATGGAAATGAATAACGATGATGATGATGATGATGACGATGGAAATAGTGATGATGACGGTGATGATAACGGCGTTGGCAATGATGATGATGATGGTGAGCATGATGATGGTGATGACGATGCTGCTGCTGATGATGATGGTGGTGGTGATGATGATGGTGATGATGAAGATGATGAGGATAGTAATGAATATAGTGATGAATAAAATGGTAGTGGTGGTGGTGATGATGAGATGATGATGATGAGGAGGAGGAGGAGGAGGAGGAAGAGAGGAGGAGCATAAGAGTGATGATGATGTGGCAGCGACAACGATCATGATGACGATGAGGGTGACGACGATGCTATAGCTGCAATTGATGATGAGTTGCTGGCAATGCTGGTGATGGTGATGATGGTGGTGGCGATTACGATGACGATGATAATGATGATGATGAAGGTGATGATGATATGAGATAAGGAAAGGGTTGTGTGTGTAAATATATTTTCTGTGTCAGGGCAGTTATCCTTTTAAAAATCCAAGTTACAGAAGAACCGAAATGAGAATGGAGATGAGGAAAGGAAGAGAGAGAGAGAGAGAGAGAGAGAGAGAGAGAGAGAGAGAGAGAGAGAGAGAGAGAGAGAGAGAGAGAGAGAGAGAGAGAGAACGAGAGAGGGTGAAGAGAAAGAACGAGAGAGGAACTGGTAGAGAAAGAGGGAGAGAGAGAATGTGTGAGGAAATATGCGTGTGAGAAAGAGATATGGATGTATTGATAGAACTTTATACAAAGCTTGACAGATAGGCAAACAGACAGAAAGATAGATAGATAGATAGATAGATAGATAGATAGATAGATAGATAGATATAGATAGATAGATAGATAGATAGATAGATAGATAGATAGATGTCACCCTGAATATCTCCGAGAACTACGTTAAGGGTACATGTGTATGTAGAGTGCTCAGCCACTTGCACGTTAATTTCACGAGCAGGCCATTGACTGGAGCAATTGCAAGACCCGTCGTCGTAACCGACGGAGTACCAGTTAACAATCTCACTAGGATGATCTGAATGTACACGAGAACAAGTTGACATGTCCTTGGATGGGTTACGGAACCTTTTAAAGATGTGCATGACTGATTCATCACAATCATTGAAGCTTATACGTTTGATAATACTATAGTAAATTTCTTTAAAGCACCAAGAAGACCTGGAAGACAAGATTATATTTGTAAGCTTCAATCTCTCTGAAACATCTCCAGGGGCATTTCATGTGATAATTTGATATGCTTAAGTTGGCTACTTATAAAAGTAAATTTAGGAATAAGTAGTGTGAGAGGTGTTCGCCATATTTTCTTCATAAATGAAATAAACTTTGTAGTCAGCCGTTCAATATTGTTCTATGGTTTAGCATGACATTAAGGTATCCTTGATTATTTAATTTTAATTATACTATACCGCAATTTGTGAATAATAATAACGTTGTTGTTTACAGGATTTGGAACGGCCGATTCCAGGCTCATTGCATTTCTGACGTTTACAATAAAAAGGAAGCGTTAGTAATTAATGTCAAAGGACTGATTTCGAAGGGCTTTCGGTACTGCCATTGTTGATATACATCACTAATAGACACACACACGCACATATACAATCGATTTAGCCACTGTTTTTGTCGATCAAATTCTACTCACAACCCTAGGCTATGGTGGAAGATAAAGAGGACAGCTAATCTAACATAATTGCTCAGGGTGCTGCACAACCAGAACAAACTTGGAAACCCAATCGCTGCGAAAATAATCTTCTTTATATCAATCATAGTTGTGCATTTGAAAGATGCCAGAGAGAATATATGGCGGAGAAAATAAAATCAGAAGCAAATAATCCTGTATTCTATATATATATATATATATATATATATATATAGTAGAAATATGTTACAAAAAGAAAATATAAAATACACGTTGAAATGTAAGGGTAAAATATGAAAAATCAACGAAAATGCACATTGCAAATAAAAAAAGGCTACTTATGACAGGTAACGACAGATATATACGTTTAGAGAATAGCTTCGCGTAAACCATGGTCCGTTTTGTTATCTTACTTTATTATCATCTTATAATCATCTCATAATAATGACTTTTATGACTCGTATTACTACCTCAGTCAATCTAAATGTATATATTTATCGTTACCTGTCATAAATAGCCTTTTTTTATTTGCAATGTGCATTTTCGTGATTTTTCATATATATATATATATATATATATATATATATATATATATATATATATATATATATGAACAATAAAAAATTAATATTTTGTCAGAATAACAAGGCGGCGAGCTGGCAAAATCGTTAGCGCGCCAGGCAAAATGCTTAGTGGTATTTTGTCGTCTGTTCGTTCTAAGTTCAAATACCACTGCCATCGGTTTTGCATTTTATCCTTTCGGGGTTGAGGACTGACTGCCGCTCTCCCCTGAATTTGTTGGCTTTGTACCAATATTATTGTCAGAATAACAAATTAGCAGCTATCAGTCATGTATCATTCCTGTGTCTTGGAGTCGACATGTCAAAACTCTCCTGTTTTTTCTTTCTCTCTGTGTTGTGCTGTATGCTTACAGATATCCAGGCTTCAGTCTTGGAGTCGATAAAATAAGTACCAGTTCATCACTGGGGTTCGATGTAATAACCTTGTTCCTACCCACAAATTGCTGGTCTTGTGCACAAAATATGAAACAAATATGTAAACTCACTCGGCAGGAGACATCAAAACAGCATTCGTGATACGTGGAAAATCATCGTTATTCAGCGCATTCATAGGATTAGCTATAATTCTTATAATAGAGATATCAAATGTCACTTCTGAAGACGTTTCAAGCTTATTCTGCGAAACAACTATCAGGAAATAAACTGCAAAATATAACAAGGAAACGAAACTGCTTCATAATCGCAATCAGCCAGAAGACGTTCTTGGAAAATGAGGAATAAGAGTAGCAGTCTGCTCAAGGTCACTAAAACCTGCTAGAAATAGCTGTTAAATCTCTCCTCTCTCTCTCTCTCTCTCTATGTGAGAATATGCCTCTATGTTAAAATGGAGACGGTCATATTGGGATAATGCAATCGTCTGCAGAGCACAATGTGAGAAAGGGCGGAATGGTGAAGATTAGGGACGTCATTCTTTGATCATAAGGACTGCTTGGGACTAAATGACATCAACAACACCGACCACCACCACCAACAACAACAACTGTCACGACAACGACGGCGACGGCATGACGAAAAGGTAATGAAAAGCGAATAAAAAACATAGTTTCAAGGAAGTTTGACACTTTAAATACTAATTTTCATTCATACACTTACTTAGCGTGTGTATAATTGCGTGTGTGTAGAAGTATGTATGTAAGAGTGTGTGTGTGTGTGTGTGTGTGTGTGTGTGTGTAAGTGTGTGTAAGTGTGTATGTGTGTTTGAATGTAACTGATATTGATTGTTGTTGATGGGAGTGGAATTGTTTAGATTATTGTTATTCTGTGTGGAACACCCTTTCCTCCCCTTCTCTCCCTCTCTCTCTCTCATTTTTTCTCTCTCTCCCCTTATTTACAAACACGCATGTAAGGATATAAGTATGCGTGCGTGTGTGTGTATGTATATGTGTATATACATACATACACACATACATACATACATACATACAACATACATACATATATATAATATATATATATATTATATATATACATATATATTATATATATATAATATATATATACATACATAATATATATATATATATAATATATTATATATATATATATATATTATCTATATATATATACATACATACTACATACATACATACTACATACATACATACATACATACATACATACATACATATATATATATACATATATATACATATATATGCATACATGTATACATACATATATATATACATATATATATACATATATATATATACATACACATATATACATAGACATATTTCTATGTATGTATGTATGTATGTATATGTATGTATTTATGTATGTATGTATGTATGTATGTATGTATGTATGTATGTGTATGTATGAAAGTGTGTGTGTGTGTGTGTGTAGGCCCCTAACTACGGATACGCTGGCAGACAATGAAATTAAGTTTAGACTAACAAAGGAAATTACTTGCCGTTTTTTAATGACGTGCAATCACTCTCTGTCCTGCCACTTCTGGTAGTAATGGCAGTGATGATAGTGGTGGGGATGGTGGTGGTGGTGATGGTGATGGTGATGGTGGTGGTGGTGGTGGTGGTGGGAATGGTGGTAGTGATAGTGATGGTGATGGTGGGGCCGGATAGTGGTGGTGGTAGTGGTATTGGATTAAGCGGAGTCGCTCATGTTGGGCATACACTGGTGGTGGTGGTGGTGTTAGTGTTGGGTGGAGAAGTAGAGATAATGGCAGTGTCATTGGTGGTGGTCACCATAGTAGTGGCGCTTGCAGTAGTAGTGTTATAAGTAGTGGCAGTGTTGGTGTTAGTAAAGACAGTGGTGTTGTGAGCAGCAATGGTGGCTATGCTTGTGATGTTAATGGTGATAACGACATTGGCAGCTCTTATGGTTGTGTTGGTGCTGTTTTCTGATGGTTTGAGCCGTGGTGGCTGGTAGAAATATTAAGATTAGAAACGGCAATTAAAGGTGAAGCGATTGTTCATTTACAGAAAAGGATAATGTCGGTGTGGTTAAATGCCGTTTTGTAAGAGGGGCTATGAAAGACAACGGAAGACTATGCGATAAGCTATAGGAACATTTCTTCATTTTAATTAATTTTTTCTTATATTTTTTATGATAGGTTTCGTTAGAATTTCTTCTTCTCTAGGCACAAGGCCCGAAATGTTTGGTGGTGGTGGTGGTGGTGGGGAAGTCGATTAGATCGACTACATTAAGGGTACACGTGTCTATGGAGCGCTCAGCTACTTGCACATTAATTTCACGAGCAGGCCATTGACTGGAGCAGTTGCAAGACCCGTCGTCGTAACCGACGGAGTACCAGTTAACAATCTCGCTAGGATGATCTGAATGTACACGAGAACAGGTTGACATGTCCTTGGATGGGTTACGAGACCTTTTAAAGATGCGCATGATTGATTCATCACAATAATTGAAGCTTATATGTTTGATAATAATATTGTAAATTTCTTTAAAGCACCAAGAAGACGCAACTGGTACTTAATTCATCAACCCTGAAAGGATGAAAGGCAAAGTGGTATTCTAAGAAAACTTCAAGGTTTTGTTAGAATACCACAATGTGAGAGTTAAGCAAAATAGACTGGTAGACAGAGAGCGAGAAAGAAAGATAAATAATAATGTCCCTTAGAACCTAATTATTATTCCATTGAAACCCATAAACTAAAGGAAACTCTATAAAGCCAAGATTAACTTCAATACACTGCAGTCCAACGATGGCTTACCTGGCCGAAACTTAGAAGTCACTACCGATAATATTCTTCAGTTCTATATTTATGAGTTGAGGAACTGTGTACATTATTTACATTTGACGGATATTTGTCTTCATCTTGTTTGTTATTCACACAACGTTTCGGCTGATTTACTCTCCAGCCTTCATAAACGACAAACAAGATGAGGACAAATATCCGTCAAATGTAAATAATGATAATATTCTTGTTTAAGAATAGATATATAGATAGATAGATAAATGGATAGATATAAGTGAATATTGATGTCTTGTTTAACCATCGGTCAAATCTCACTGAGGTGGTGACTGGAGTTTGTCTACTGATCGATGAGGTGTGATTCACAGTTCAATTCCTGTCATCACAGCATGAATGCGAGTTGCAGATGAAGCCTCCACGTTGTCAATCAATCTGTTAGAAATAGCAGCAAAAGCTTTGGAATCTCACCATTTTAGAAGGACACCTTAGATAATTTGCTCTGGGTTCTGAGCATAAAGAAAACAGTCTGGATAGCCACAGCTGGAATGCTTCTTACTACAAAGTCTGTTCTGTGAAGATTGATCTGAGACTAATGTGAACATTCAAATGTGCCGAACGAATGGGAGAGAATTGCTCATTATATTGTGTTGAGTCAAAAGTTTTGTAATATTTTGGTAACTTATAAGCTTTATTTGCCAAATTACAACAAAAGCAGCCCAGCATCGAAAGCAGAGGCCATCGTGTTGCAGCGTCTGAAGCCACCTTTCTACCAATCATTTGATCCAATACTGACACCAGTTCTTGCCTTTCGAGGCAAAAAAAAACTCCTTCACTGATTTCTGTTGTGTCTGGGGAGAGTCATTCTCTTTTTGTGCCTTATAATTTAATACACGCACCGGTAAAATTTCCACTTATTTCTTATTTTTATTTTCCTAAAATTTTCGTTGCGCCTTGCAACCTTTTGAATAGTCGTTGACTGTGTCCGTTATTCAAGTTGTAGATTCAACAACTATTGAAAATGTTGCAAGATGCAACGAAAATTTTAGAAAAATAAATAAATGAGTGAAAAATTTTACCGGTGCGTGTGTTAAATTATAAGACACTAAAGGAGAATGACTCTCCCCATACACAACAGAATAAGCTTCAATACACGAACTCACATAAAGAATCTTGCAAATCAAATCCTTTCTTGGTTGGTGAAGCGTCGCGAGCGAAAGAGGAATTCCTCAACATTGAATGCCAGGCTCTTTTATTGTAACAACGGATAGAGCAAATAACTCACCAAAATATTGCAAAACTTTTGACACGACATACTATGTTGTAGAATATTTGGTTTGTTGATACCGAATTTTTATATCACGAAACTATAGCAAAACTTATTTTAATACATAAAGGGTGAATAGTTATCAAAGAATGATGAAAAAAATCAAGATATTTTTGATTTTTAATTTATGTTTTCGTTAGAATCTTGCTGCCAATCTGGCAGCCAATCAAGTAAACGCTTAAACTCCAATTAGAATGAAAACGTATGTACACGCATACATACATACATACATACATACATACATACATACATACATACATACATACATACATACATACGTACATACATACATACAAGCTTATATACATAACACAGACTCCTATTCAAGCATTTCCTAATCTATTTGTGTGTGGTGTGTGTGTGTGTGCGCGCGCATGTGCATAGAGAGGGAAAGAATGAAAGAGAAAGAGAATGAGAAAGAGAAAGAGAGAAAGAGTAAGAAACAAAGAGAGAGAGAGGGGAGAGAGAGAGAGAGAGAGAGAGAGAGAGAGAGAAATCTTCCACGCCCCAAACATGTCTTGTTGTCAGTTGTTACCAAGATGTAATAATCTGCCAAATCTAAAAAATCTTAATAATTTGCTTCATCTTAATTGGTTTTATTTAATGAACTGATTAGTGCCTCACTCTTTCATTAAAGTTTTTTTTTACATATGCATATTTATTCTTTTATTTAGTTGTTGTTATTGTTATTATTATCATTATTATTATTATTGTTGTTGTTGTTAGGACGCCGGGCGAAATGCTTAGCCGTATTTCGTCTGCCGTTACGTTCTGAGTTCAAATTCCGCCGAGGTCGACTTTGCCCTTCATCCTTTCGGGGTCGATAAATTAAGTACCAGTTACGCACTGGGGTCGATGTAATCGACTTAATCCGTTTGTTTGTTCTTGTTTGTCCCCTCTGTGTTTAGCCCCTTGTGGATAGTAAAGAAATAGGTATTTTGTCTATTGAAAGTTCTGAGTTCAAATTCCGCCAAAGTCGACTTTCATTCTTTCGGGTCGATAAATTAAGTACTACTCAAGTACTGGGGTCGATGTGGTCGATTGTCTCCCTCCCCACAAAAATCCAGTCTTTGTGCCTATAGTAGAAAGGATTATTATTATTATTATTATTATTATTATTATTATTAATATTATTTCTTCGTAACACATTGTAGGTAAAAATGTACCGGAGTCTTTAGTCATTTGTCAAGTCACTTTCCTTAAGATGTGCGCTGTGCCCAATAAAGCTGCTTTTCGCAAGACATCAATCTTGCACGGGATTTCCAATTGCCTTAAGAAGTTTAAAAGTTTCAATAGGATTGAGCCCAACGCCCCGATTACCACTGCTATCACTTTTACATTACCCTCTCGCATTCCATACAGCCTTGCCATTTCCACTTTCAATTCGGAGTACTTGGTGATTTTTGCAACCTCTTTACTCACAACATTCATGTCATTTGGTATTGCTACATCAGTGATCTGACAGTATTTGTCTCTCTTATTCAATATGACAATATCCGGCCTACGGTGTTCGATTACACGATCCGTATGAAAATCGTAGTTCCAGAGTATCGTTACTTTTCCATTCTCCTGCATAACTTTACTTGGTATATGCTCATACCAGTTCCCTGTTACTTCATATTGGTATTTACGGCACAAGAGCCCATGAAGATACACACACACTTTATCGTGGCGGCGCTTGTATTCTTTTTGTGCAAGGCTCTCACATCCACTTACCAAGTAGGTTTCATTTTCCACACTCTTTCCACAGAGTCTGTATTTGTGGGTGTCAGAAGTTATATAGATGTTATACTTCATTGAATTGATAGCGAGTGCCTGGTCTTGTACAGCAATGATCAGACTTTCGGTGGTACGCTTCAAATCACCTCGTTCAAGCTATGCCCAATTCTTCTTCTTCTTCTTCTTCTTCTTCTTCTTCTTCTTCTTCTTCTTCTTCTTCTTCTTCTTCTTCTTCTTCTTCTTCTTCTTCTTCTTCTTCTTCTTCTTCTTCTTCTTCTTCAATAAAATAAGTACCAGTTGAATACTGGTCAATGTAAAATTTCAGGCCTTGTGACTATATTAGAAAGAATCAACATTAGTAAATTACTATTTTAAAATCTTACAACGAGAGATATTCAGCAACAGTACTTTGGAGTAAAGATTTTTTTCCAACATCACATGGCAGTCCTGGTTTAGGACGAATGTTGCTGTAATTTAACCCCAGGAGACATCGTCTTCAGCTGGCTATATTTCACGATCTTTGTCCTTATATTTTCGAACAAGGGAATCTAGCACCCCACTCAGTAATTGTCTTATTTATAGATCAGTGACTAGTCGTCACTTTGAAAACAATATATTTCGAAGGGGAATTTGGCAGCACCACCTCTAGCCAAACTATTATTCTGTGCTGATGAAGGGAAATAACCCGGAAATCGCGATACACAGATATTGTTTTTTTTTTAGCTGAGTTAGGGTGCTGGATTCCCTTGTTCGAAAATATAAGGACACAGATCGTGTCGTATAGCCAGCTGGAGACGATATCTCCTGGGGCTAAATTACAGCGTCCGATTCCATGGCAAACCATAGAATATCTTTTGATTGCTAATTTCTCGTTTAAGTTCGCAGGTTCTATACACGATTGCAGTTTCAGTCAAACTGACGGGTTTCCAGGCCAAGATTCATAAAAATGTAATTCGTTCTGCAAAATGGGAAGAAATCTAAAGACAAAGAATTCTTTCATACTTTGCATTTCATTCTCTATAACCATTCTGCTATCCAATGATAGTGGAATTTCTGCTCTTTTCAAGGTTTCAGGATTTCACCGTGACCCTGGCAGGTGGCAGAATGTGATGCCTTGTCAAAGAGCAACCCATGATTTTGTCAGGGACTGCTTCTTGAGTATTTGCAGCTAACCTATATAGCTGCAGGCCATTCCCCCCCATCCTCAAACTGAGCACCTGATGGATGGTCGTTTTCATCCTCATCCACGGCTAATACTCACTCCTAAACACACCCAGACGCCTCTGTATGCTTCGTGAATTTATGGACCTGCATTTAGAATGCTCCTCCCCACAACGCAAACCTAGGCATGGTGTTGTATGTAAGAATAACAAGTACCCAAATACGCAAGGCTTGCCTATCCACGCTAATCCTGTTCTCTGAGGTGTTTACAGTAAGACATCGGACGCCCTTACAGTTCTGCCAGTTTCATCGCCTTGGTCTCGTTCTTTATGGCCCTCGATCGGGGGAAAAGTACAGATGACTCCGGCGGAATCTGGATTCAAAGAGCAAAAGAATGATCAAATACCACTAGGTATCCAACGTTCTAACAACTCTGCCATTACTTTACAGCTTGAGGCTGAGAGAGAGAGAGAGAGGGTGGAATGTGAGAGAGAGGGAGGACAGAGAATGGCAGAGGGAAAGAGTAGGAGGGAGATTGGAAAAGGGAGAGAGAGAGAGGGAGAGAGAAATCGAGAGGCAGGGAGAAAAAGGAAGGTGCATTTAAACATCAAACACACACGCCCACGCACTCACCCCTCCTCACCACAGGAATCCGATAGATAAAGATAAATGCAAACAAATTATCAAATTATTCATAATCGTTGATTAGATAGACTGTACTGTTGTGATGTGGATGAATAGATTAGTAGCAAAACAAGCCTAGAATTGTCCTTTGCATAGGCACAAAGCTCAGGTTTTCCTACCCACCCCCAACACCAAGGAAATTAAGTTTCAGAGATTAATTCTTAATTTTTCTCAAATTATCTCCCTTTTTTCTTTATTAATTATTTAACAATTGTTACTTTGTTTTATTTTCTTTTTCTCTAAGGAAGGAATTTCTAACTTTTTTTTTGCGCATGGCAGTCAGTACCTCGTCCTTTAACTTTCTTCTCTCTCTTTCTCCACCCCCCTCTCTCTCTCTCTCACATGCACACGAAGGGAGAGAAACGAAGTAATAACGAAAGAAAGAAAAAAAGATATAGACATAAAGCGAGGGAAGGGAAAGAAAATGGAGAATTCATACATACACATACATATATACATACCACATACATACATATATTGCATATATATTACATATAAATTATATATATATATATATATATATATTATATATATATTATATATATATATATGTATATATGTATTCATACCAGACATGCACCCACACACACACCACACACACTCATGTATAGAGAGACAAAGAGAGAGAGAGAGAGAGAGAGAAAGAGTGAGTGTGCGTGAGAGAGAAAGAAAGTGAGAGAGAGAGAGAGAAAGAAAGAAAGAAAATGTGTGTGAGAGAGAGAGAGAGAGAGAGAGACAGAGAGAGAGAGAGAGAGACAGAGAGAGAGAAAGAAAGTGTGTGTGAGAGAGAGAGAAAGAGAGAATGAGTGTGTGCGTGAGAGAGAGAGAGAGAGAGAGCGAGAGAGATGGTGTTGGTGGTGGTGGGAAAGAAATCGAAAGGTGCCGGGGAGGTGGGGTTTGATAGATAAAGATCTACAGAAGAAAACTCTTAACGTTACTCATTAATTTTATCAGATGTAACACAAGTTCTGGTTCGTTTATCAACCTCCTCATCGTTTCATTATTGCCAGGGAGTGGGCCGCCCTGCATCCTGCTTTATGGCGCTAATTCATTCAATAAACTCAGGTGCAGCTTCTTCCAAACCCTAATATCCAAAGGACTGGCATAAACACCACAACTTCACACTTTGCTCACATTTCGAATAAATTTCAAACTTGATAATTTTAAGAATATTAATAAAATTTCTGAAGAAAAGGAAGAGAGTACTTTTTGATAGACTCTGAATGAAAGCAAAATATTTGAAGGTCATGGCTGGATTGTCTTTTATTATATGTCTGTTTAATCTACTCAGATCTGGGGAACAACAACATCAACAATAACAACAGCAGCAACAATGACAACAACAACAACAACACCAACAACTCTGGTTTCTCCTCACCCCTACCGGATAAACCTTTCGCCTTTAACAACAACACCACCACCACCAACGACAACAACAACAACAACAAAAACAGCAGCAAAAACAGCAGCAGCAGCAACAGCAGCTGCTGCTATGGCTAGTTGGAGCGAACAAGGGAATTTCTGTACAGTCACTTGATTTGCTGGAAACAACAGCCAAATTCCCTAAAGCACAAATTTCTTTCTTAAAAGAAGAATATTAAAAAGATGCCATCTCCTCTGAGGTTACATCATTTCAATGTCAGTCCAGGGGCGGTTTGGGTCAAATTGTCTAATCCCCGCCAGACCATCAGCGGTAATGCTAAGACTGGTTTTACTCCTGCTCGTCGTTGGATAGTAGGGATCTACATGTAGTCATCGGATTCTGGAGCCAGACGTATACTGGATTTGAAAGAACAAATTCAGCGTCAAAAGCTAAAGGTTTATTGCCCCAGATAGGTTTTACAGCGCCAGTATTTCGATGTACCCGTGCATTATTGCTAGATAGATGGCGAACTGCCGGTTTAAACGCTGACAACCGGATCATGGCATCAATTGTACGGGATTATGTATTGTCAGTAACAGCTAGAGCGATAACCGGCCCAGAACTTGTAGTATATCGGATAAAAATCAATTCGCACCGAATGAGCGAAAGTGTTTTTTGAGCCTTAGGACTCACAAGACCGCTTAACCGACTTCCATGGCATATAAGTGACCAAGATCAAAGCATCTAACCCCGCCTGAACGGGAGGGCGGTCCGCTGCAGGGTACAAGACCAGCAGTTTTGAGGGGAGATGGTCAGTCAATTTCATGGATGCGAGTATTTGATCGGAACTTTATTTTACAACCACGAAGGGATGAAAATCAAATAAATAGCTGGAAGAAATGCTGCTAATCATTTTGTCCGGCATGATAACAATTGTGCCATTTCACCGCCTTGTTATAAACGATAGGTACACCATAAAATCTGAAGATTGAAAATACGGGAGGC
>NC_043006.1:31651377-31653877 GCF_006345805.1 Octopus sinensis | reverse complement strand
CGACTGGAGAAGGGGAATTTTCCTTGTTTGTATGTCCTGTACTCTATTTTTTCATTGTTTAAAATAATGTCCATTTGCTCGGTTTTGTGTTTATGTTTTCGTTTCTCATTATGTTCGACGTTTTTTTGTTGTCCTGTACCCATATATGCATGTATATATACATGTAGAGGTAGGTACGTACATATATGTATGTATATATGCATATGTTTTATATATATATATATATATATATATATATTATATATATATATATACCATATATACCACATCCGTTTCTCTTATACTTTAGCCTTCTATCCTTTTTCACGCTTCCAACAGCTGACTCCACTCCAGATTGTGTTTTCCCTCTCTGTTATATATTTTACTCATGAATTTACTCTACAGCAACATAAAGATGTTTATTCATACACAGAATTTATTGTTTTATTGTATTTCAAACGAAATGTTTATTGAATTAAATATACTGTTGTTAAGAAAGAAGTAAACACGGCGGAGACCTTTTTCAAATAAATTCTTTTACAAGAAAGAACTCAGCTGTAATGAAGGACAGCTCGAAATAGTTATACAACTGCTGAGGCGAATCATGACATTTCATTTTATCGTTCCTCTTCTTCAATAGCGGAGACGACATAATTTTGTGCAAAAGCTTACCTTAGCCTTCTTTCTCCTTGTGTTTATGTCATCGTGGCGTCTAAACAGCTGTTAAGAAAATACTCAGCTTTTCGCTGAAGGATTCCCATTCACAACTCCGGAATTTAAAAAGAGTATTCGATTATCACACCTTCGATCTTTGCTACTAATTTTCTGCAGATCCATAGAAGACGTTCAAAGTGAAAGTGAAAGATACTCGTTGCTGTACTGTTGTTAACTTCGAGTGGTTTTTGTTGTTTAGCCGCCCCCCCCACCAAGTCAGTTCTGATCAAAAGGACATATGATCTGGACTCTACCAGCAGTGACCGTTCGATTATTCTTTTATAGTCATAGTGTAGACAAGGCCATATTATTAAATCCATTCTCACCCAATTTTATTGAAACAAAAAAAGATAAAATACATTTCTTTGAAACAGACTTGGCTGCTTTTCCTAAGTCGAGCGAATGACAAGGGACTTTTTTTCGGTGTTGAAATGTTCTTGAAAATATCGAATTTCAGTGTATTTGACTGATAGAGATTCTCTATAACGTTAAATTAAATCATATTTCCCTGATGGTTTTTGTTACCATACAGGATCAGACGAATCAAAAGGATTTTTGATTCTAGCACTTAGCAAATTACAATTAATAATATTGATTAAAGACTTGCAGTGAGGTAGGGGTTATCAGGTTTCATCGATGTCAGTCTTGTTTGGTTTTTACGAGGTCTGATAAAAAAAACATGGTAGTTGTTGCTATGGTAACGGAGCTAAAGACGTATGTTACAACGTTCTCGCTCACTTCCGTTGTTTTTAGCAGTGATGGAAAGTAAAGTGTGTAGAGTGTGGTCGTCTCGAAAAGAAGACCAGGTCTCAGCTGCACGAGATATCCTTGATTGTACCATGGAAAACTTCTTGAAAACGGTCATAACAGATGACGAATCGGGGGTCTATGGCTATGACCCCGAAACCCAGGCAAAACTGAAATCCTACTTGAAAAGAACAAGATTTCAAAACATGGGAAGAATCAAAGAGAATGTGATGAGGTAGCTGTTCGTTATCGAAAAAAAAAAAAAAAGAGATTTCCAGGAATGCTTTCTTCAAAGGAAACGATGTTGGATAAAGTATGTAGCTTCAGAAGGAAATTACTTCGAAGGAGATTAAACGGCGAATTGATATGTTGGAGTTTTCTTTTTATGGCATCAGTCCTGATACTTTTTGATCAGAACACGTTATAATAAAAGAATGAAAGGCAGGTCAACTTCTCGACGTAAAGAACAGGATTATGTAACGTAAGACATTTCATTCAGTATGTTAACATTACTGCTTAGCATTGCACTACTTTTACGGCCGATAAATGATTTCATTTTCCTTACAAAGAAAAAACAAAACAAAAAAACAACAAAAATCAAAACAAATCAAACTGATGTGGTGATTTCGTAACCTTCAACTATACCGCACCAGACTTTTCGATTAACCGATATGCCAACAATCAACGTCCTTGAGAAAATTTATCAAAATATTAAAACAATAGTAACTGAAAGCCAATACTAACGGCCTTATTGATGGAATACTCCTTGTCATGCGCTAATACTTGCTGTACTTTCAAAAACGGCCTGATAGGGACCCCATTTAGCGCAAAGTGCATTAGTCTGGTGCAATCTGAGCCTATATCCTGAAATATATCCTATTGTCACACAACTGTGAGCAACAGAAAACAGCGGTGTTGAAACAATTTCTGATCTAACAGACATTTATTATACATCGAGTTGAAGAATACCACAAACTTGTATGGCCTTCTCTCGCTCTTCTATTTCTCTTCCGTTCTCATTCCTTAGGCTCCTTCCCTCGTTGGGTTAGGTTATTCGACA
>NC_043006.1:31631377-31646377 GCF_006345805.1 Octopus sinensis | reverse complement strand
TCTGCTATAGAGTGCAGAGAGAGCTGGAGAGAGAGCTGGAGAAAGTGGCGGAGTCGGAGACTAGCAAAATCCTCTGGGATTTCCCAATCCAAACAGATCAGGTGCTAAAGTACACCAGACCGGACCTAGTGGTGGTGGACAAGATGGACCGCATATGCTATATAGCTGATGTTGTGTGCCCCTTTGATCCACGAATAGTCAAGAATGAAGGTGAAAAAATAGATATATACAGTCCTCTTAAGTACGAAATAGCCCGGCTATAGAAAATGAAGGTGAAAATAATGCTAACTATTGTTGGTTCCTTGGAGACAGTATCAGGAAGCATCAAGGGGAATACAATGGAAATTGGAATAGAGTGCCTAGTAGAACTAATATTAAAAGTCTGCCTCTTTGGTATGGCCAGAATAATCAGGAAAGCATTAGTTAAAAAAAAAAAACTAAAAAAATATGGTACCTCAGGATACAGACAGCAAACCTGTCACACATGCAAGACACCTGAGATAAATACAAACAATAATAATAGTCCTTTCTACTAAAGGATTGTGTCGATTACATTGACACAAGTACGCAACTGATATCTAATTCATCGATCCCGAAAGGATGAGAAGCAAAGTCGACCTCGGCGGAATTTGAGCTCGGAACGTAGCAACGATAAAATACGAGGAAGCATTTCGTCCAGCGTGCTAACGATTCTGTTAGCTCAGCGCTTTAATAGTAGTAGTAGTAGTAGTAGTAGTAGTAATAACAACAACAACAACAATAATAATAATGATGATAATAATGATAATAATAGTACTCCTTTTTACTATATGCTCAAGGCCTGGAATTTGGAAGAGGGGCTAATCGATTACATACCCCAGTACGCAACTGGTACTTATTTGATCGATCCCAAAAGGATGGAAGGTGTAGTCGACCTCGACGGGATTTGAACTCAGAACGTAAAGACGGAGAAAATGCTGCTAAGGAAACTAACTATTTTATCCGGTCGATAGTCGGAAATTTCACAAGATGTAGCGATGGAAGTGTCTAGAAGAATACGCTATTTCCAATGCTTGTCCAAAACTGGAAAGAGCTGTATAGTTATACTTAATCCATATACAGAGAATACACCTTCTGGAACCATTCATATTGGGAGAAGACGAGATATCTAATGATTGCATGGCCAGTAAAATTATCCTTAAAATTCCAAGGATATTTGGAGAAAGAGTAACATGAGAAAAAACGAGTAATTGGCAGTTAAGATTGAGCAAAACCTCATATTTTAATAAAAGCTTATGATAAAGTATAATATAAGAATGTTATATATTACGTTTAAAGATGATTAATTGGTATTAGAGAATTAATAAAGCAGTAACGAGTTAATAAAGAAAGGAAAGGTCAATAGAGCCGACGGGTGACGGTGAGTGTAAACTGATAGAACTTAGTATATCACTGTAAACGGTTTTAGTGTCGATTCGCACTTCAACGTAACGTATATATATATTGAACAAATATACATTAAGAATGAGAACATCCATTGACAAATGTCTTCATTCATAAGTGTTCTTGACCGAGAAACATGATAAGAACAACAACAAAGAACAGGGGAAAACTTGAAAATGTGATAAAAAAAACACATACAACAAAAACGTCTCGATGTATATGTGCGTGTGTGTGTGTGTGTGTGTGTGTGTGTGTGTGTGTGTGTGTATGTATATGCATGTATGTACATATGCATATATACATATATGTAGTGGGGTGTGTGTATGTGTGTCAGTGTGTGTAGGTTTGTATGTATGAATTTGTATTGTGTATATATGTTTAGCAGAAAATATAGTGAGAGACGGATAGCTAAGGAGGGGGAGACAAGGAGAGTGAGAGAGAGAGGGAGGAAGAGGAAGGTGGAGAGTAGAAAGGTATAGGTATAGAAAAGAGGAAAAGAAAGAGAAGAGAGAAATTGCGTCGTGAAATTATGAAAGAGTCTTTGTGTTGTTTTTTATGAAGGAGAGAACAGAAATGATGGCATTTTGTTGTTTCAAAGATAATTGTTGGATGTTGAATGTGTCTGATACTGAGATACATATAAGTATATACAGTGAAGCATGCATACATACACGCGTGTGTATATATATATATATGTGTGTGTGTGTGTGTGTGTGTATATATATGTGTATATATATATATATATATATGTACATGCATGTATATACATGCATATAAGTATTCACAAACGCTCGCTCACATACACACACGCACACACATGTATACATACATACGTGTGTGTGTGTGTGTGTGTGTGAGACTTTAAGCTGCAGTCGCTGCTGGGGCTCTGATTCAAGAGCTCCAGGTTTTTGAGGAATGTGGAACCAGCACTTATTCGCTATTGTTCCCAGGTCTAAACTATTGGGGTTCCGGCTATGGCTTAACATGCGAACCACTCAAAATATATTCATGCACGGGGTAATTCTTGCACTCTCAGAACGTTTGCACGGATTTACCGTGTTTAGAAAATGGTCATTTTGATCTTGAGTTGACTTAACCCCTGTCTGTATTTGGCTTGAATGAATGTGGCTATTAAGCATTCATTTTTATATTATATTATGGAAGACGGTAGGGAATATTTTTTGTATGACTTAAAGGTTTTGGTCGCTGTTTAGTTACATATTCAAGATCTGGTTATAGACTGTTGTACATAGAGTAAATGTGTTTGAAAGTTGTGGTTTCTTTGGTATGTTTGTTCCCAAACAACACTTATTTTAGTACTGTTGACACCGCTGAATGTGGTACTGCCCAGGTGTCAAAACGGTAATGATATCCGAGGGGCAGCTGATGATGGAGGTATGTTGGATTGTTGGTATGGATGTTTTTGTATATGTGGAATAGTATTACAACACATACTTTTGATACATAGATAGATAGATACATATATATATATATATATATATATATTATATATATATATATATATATGCATGTATATATATATATATGCATATCTGTCTGTATATGTAGTCATGTATATAAATACATACATGTATATACATGTATGCATAAGAAATATGTCTGTATGTACATATACGTATATATGTAGATAAATACACACACACATGCATATATATAAGGCACGTGGCTTAGAGGTCAGGGTATTTGGGTCACGATCGATCATAATGCCATGAGTTCTATTCCTGGCGGCACATTGCGTCCTTGAGCAAGACTCTCTATTTCACGTTGCTTCTGTCCACTCAGCTGCCAAAGATGAGCTGTACCTGTAATTCAAAAGGGGCCAGCCTTGTCACATTCTGTGTCATGCCGAATCTCCCTGAGAACTACAGTAAGGGTATGCATGTCTGTGTAGTACTCAACTACTTGCACATTCACTTCACACACAGGCTGTTCGATTATTCGAATCAACTGGAAGCCTTATTGTCATAACCTGCGGTGTGCCGATTTTATATACATACATTATATATATATATATATATATATATATATATATATATATATATATATATACATTTATTTTATTCTTTTATTCCTCTATTTGTTTCAGTCATTTAATTGCGGCCATGCTGGAGCACCACCTTTTAGTCGAGCAAATCGACCCCAGAACTTATTCTTTGTAAGCCTAGTAATTATTCTATCGGTCTCTTTTGCCGAGCCGCTAAGTTACGGGGATGTAAACACATCAGCATCGGTTATCATGCGATGTTGGGGGGACGAAGACAGACACATACTCACACACACAAACAAACAAACACATACACACACGGACACATACACACACACACACACACACACACACACACACACACACACACACACACACACACACACACACACACACACACACACACACACACACACACACACACACACACACACACACACACACACATACACATAACTTGATCGCGTGATCGACCAGATTATCGGATGTAGTTATACGTCGCTAGTCACAATGCGCTTTGTATCGTTTGTAGCTTTCGAATGATGCTACCCCCTGATGGGAAGGATGCTCCGTCGCAGGGTTAATCACTTACAGTTGAGTGGAATGGAGCAACGCTCGTTCTGGAAATCGAACCCACGCTCTGGCAATCGTGAGTCCAACGCCCTAACTACTATAGGTATTCACATAATACACACACACACACACATACACACACACACATATATATATATATACATACATACACGCACATACAAACATATATATACACACATACATACATATATATATATACACACACACATATATATACATACATATATATATATATATATATATATATATATATATATATATATATATATATATATATATATATATATATATATATATATATACAGACATATATATTATATATATATATATATATATATAATATATATATACACACACGCACACATTTATATATATATATACACACACAGACATACCTATAAAGTAGAAACAGGGGGAGAGGGAAGGAGGGAGAAGTGAAATTCTGAAATTCTAAAATGAAACTAAAGATATCACTGACTGTCTCTTTCTTTCTTTCTTTCTTTCTTTCTCTCTTTCTTTCTTCTTTCTTTCTTTCTTTCTTTCTTCTTTCTCTCTCTCTCTCTCTCTCTCTCTCTCTCTCTCCTCCTGTCTTCTTTTTTTGGTTTCTTAGTGAGGAATCGCGTGGGAAAATATAATCCCTTTGGCCGGACGACCCACGGGTGATATAAGAGCTTCTTGTTTATTTATCTCCGTCTAATTCTCACATAGACGGGGGTGTAGACGATGGTGGGTGTGGCGCTAAATGCGTCAACCACTTCCACTTACCTCAACCCACCACCACCACCACCACCGCTACCATCAGTCCAACCATCTAAAGCCATCATCACTTCTAAATTAACACCTGAAGCCACTGCCACTACTACCCAAAGCCACCTCCGTTACTAAAAACGACACGTTAGAAGCCAACGGGAAGAGCCTCTATACGGTCGTTTGATTTACCAGAAATAGCAGGCGAATATCCCTCGAATTAAAATCTACGTTTCTCGAAAGCGAAGTTAACAGTGTTCAATGTAGTCATAAGACCGTAGAAGATCGTCAGGAATAAAACATGCTTGATCAATAGGGCCGCTTCCTCAGGACTGACTTACAGCTAAAACAACACCTATAAAAACAACAACAGCAACAGCAACAAGAAACAATTCCCAAAGTCACCATTACTGTCATTATCTCCATCCTGTCATACCACCACCACCACCACCACCACCACAACAACAACAACAACAACAACAACAACCGCCGCCGCCGCCGGCATTACCGTCACCACCACCAAATACTCAGCGAACACAACCACTCTTCAAATTTTTCAGTCTATCGCATCCTGTTTACTTTATGGACCTCTTTCAGGCGTCCAGTGGCAAAGAATCCACGCCATGCTATTTCTTTCGCTATAGCTAATGACTGCCGGAGTTGGTCTTGTAAGAAACCAATTCGTAATATGAACATTATAAGATATAATATTTAATAGCGCGAATGGCCAGATTGAAAGGACCTGCTCTAAACATGCGCCTCTAGATCGAGAGTAGTTGAAGTGGAAAGGGCAATTGCCTTGGAGGTCAGGACGATCGTGGTTTTTGTGGGGTTTCCACGAGTAGCCCTTGGAAGACTCCTTCTTTTGGGGATTTATTTGTTATAATTTTTATTGTTATTACCTCTTTACACGATTAAATCCCACTCTTTTTTGTGCTGAGTTGTCCTGTTCCGTCCCCAATCGTTTATGTAAACTGTCCGTGTTGAATAAAGAAATGATAGTTATTATTATTGAGTGAGAGAGCAGTGTATGCCATCAAAGCGACACTGGGGTAAAATATACGAAGCTCAGTATACCCATCATGACTACCCGTCTGACAGGGGTACATCAGGCACATGCATCACACCATGTGTGCACGACACGGTGATCTCATATCAAGATAAACAACGCATGACATTGCAGGTGGGGATCCAGTTAGAATTTTCTTAAGGTCAAATAGCCCATCCCGCTCAAACTGTCCCTGAATAAGGGTTGTTTAACGATGTTGAACGAAACACCAATATATCCAAAAGTGAATTATTAAAACCGCAAAGAATTCTTCTCAACACATGGCTATGGTGCTCCACCACTACTTCTGCTCGTGATCAGAGATGTGCATATCGTCAGCCACCAAGGGGCATGCTCAACTGGTTAAGGTCAAACAACTGACCAGCAAAGCTGTGGTATTGAGCAGAATATTATTATTATTATTATGAAGGCAGTCAGCGAACTGTCTGAATCGTTAGCACGCCAGGCAAAATGCTTACGGCTCGAAACGTAAAAAGACTTTCACCTTTCCGAGCGTCAAACTAATACACCAGCTTGTTTAAACACTTGTCTTCGTCTTTTGTTTTTCTGTAAATTTCAACTATATATATTAAAACATTATCGACCACACATACTCAAAATACGTGTCCTGCTTGTTCACCGGCAGGCTGCGGTTTAGCCAGCCAACGAACAAGCAAGGCACAGATGTTGAGTCTCTGTGGTCGATAATGTTTACAACACTAGCGCTGCTTCTAATCCATATTTTAATTTATTCTTAAGTAACCATCGTCGTGGTATACCGGTAAATGATTTTTACACTATTTGTTTACAGTCATAGACTGGCGGTTCAGTTCGCCTCCGATTCGGTTCAGGTACATAATGTTGATAAGCCACAAAAATGGTGAAACATCGATGTCCATCGCTCCTAAGTGGGACTTGGAGTGAGTTGTCTCGTCTGTCTATGACTTTGATGTGTTTTGATACCCGGCTCTTTGAGGGAGGAATTAAAATGACAAGGGAGAAGGAGAAATTAGGTTAAGAATTCCATTAGCTGACAGTTGTTTCTGCTACAATATGCAATGCACTCATAGTTGAGTGCTTGTGCATCGGAGCCTTAAAATATATATATTCACACATGTGTGTGTGTTTGCGTATGTATCTGGTATAAGACAAACAACGGTGACATAATACTATACGGACGTTTCTGAACGACCATAAACTCACACGAAAAAGGACGGCAGTCTTTCCCAATCCTCTTCGCTCGCATATGCATATGCATACGCAAGCAAAAACGAAAGCACACGTACACACCGCACGCTCTCCCCACCCCAAAACAAATTCACTCTTACATCAGCACATACTCACTCCTTCTCTCTCTCTCTCTCTCTTCGTCTGTCAATCTGACTGTCTGTTTGTCTTTCTGTCACGTCGCTCATTAAACAAACGTACATCACTGTCTGTTCAATGTTGAATTGTTGAAATAAAAGCCTAACACTTCTAGTCAGATATGAATGCAGTATGCAAGATATCAGATGTCGTGCAATTATCCTTTTTTATTGGTTAATTCTAGTTTATCTCACAGTGCCAGCCATCGACCCATCCACCCACCGACCGACTGACATCAACACACGCCCCTTCCACATCATCTTTTTCTCTCTCTCTCGCTCTTGCTCTCTCTCTTTCTCTCTCTCTCTCTCTCTCTTTCTGTTATATAATACAAAGCTTTGAGTGTAGGACACAGCGATGCTGGGTGGAGGAATTAGGATACGGGAGAGATAAAGATAAGTGAAGATGCGAAAATAGTAGTAGTAGTGGTGGTGGAGGTGGTGGTGGTAGTTGGAGGGGAGGGATGGAGGAAGGGTGCGTATCGGGTTGAGATGTGACGTAGAGGTGTAGGGTGGCGTTATGTTTAGCAGTTCCCTTCGCAGTTATTTGATTCCCGGTTCGAACTCCTTTCAGTTGAATAATTAGTGAGTGTCACCCTGGGGCAGCGCTTGAGTTTGCCGCTTCTACCCCGGGGCCAATACAGTCTATATAGGCTCATGCAGTAGACCCGTAAGTGCCCCTTCCATCATAAAAGCGTCACTTATTGCAGACCTCCCCCTCGACGCTATTGCGCCCCCACCCCACTGCGCGGCACATTAAGCAAGTGCCCTGTAGCATAACGTCAAATATATTCGAACATTATGAGTAAAACTGAAAAGATAGAAACTCACCGAATGGAGCAGACCTGTTCCTGGGTGCCAAATTTATTCTGTCTCCTGCTTTAAACCCCATCATCTGGCCCGTGGGGGTCTTTCGTGGAGACCACCATTTAGATCCTATTAAAGATTTTTGGATAAACCCTGACTTTCTCGCTGTTACCAACCCATTGTCATTTTAAGTCTGATTTAAAGATAGAGCTGTGAATGGTTTGGTGGTGTTCGTAATATCCTTTCTTGCATGATTGTCCGTGGGAGAAAAGAGTCTACGATGACAATAGACGGAAATTCAGTCTATATTGTTACGATAACAATATAAGGATATTTAGTTGTCCTACACCACGCTTCTATTTATTGTAGCTGTCGTTTTTTAAACTCAAGTCACACTGAGTAAAACTATGATCAAAGGCGTCCCATCAATGACCATTCCATCTTTTTTTTTATGTTCAGTGAATTCAGGACTGTACTAAAACATTTGACTACTATTCCTAGCAGGTCGAGCTACAATATGGAGGTTTTTCTATTAACTTGTTGCTTTTGATGTTAATTAAGATGACAGTTACGTCTATAAAGATAGATGCTGAGATAAGCCAGTACCATGTTCATCGAGCTGCTGGAGATAAGGGACAAGCTACCTTGTCATAGGATATCTAAGATTACATGCTCCCACTGGAATATGTAATCTTAGATACACTGTGACATATACAAAGTGAGTGGGAGAGATTGGAATGCATGCATCTAAAGGTTTGTTCGCTCAGACTTGAATTGCTGATAAACAACAGCATTTTTTTAAAGTAAAGTTATATTTAGTACGTTTGAATGTATTCGAACCCGGTTAGACCTTACGCTGCGGAGACTCTCTCGAGGAGAAAATTCTTCGTTCTGGGTGTGAAAACACATTTTCTAGATTCTGTGAATGACATTATTGAATGGTATGAAACACATGCGGTTGTGTGTCATTTTGCTTCATCAGCCACAAAAAGCAAATCTATTATTCATAGCCCGAATGAGAACGAAATTATTTGGTTTTTGCAGCTGACGAAGCGGAAACAACATTATGAGTAATTTAGTTCAATATTCTATCGCTTTCTCCGTTTTGCCAACTTCTGGCTATATTTAGTGACTATAGTAATTTCTTGAAACTTTAAAACCTCAAACAAAAACCCTTGTTTGCTGTTACAATTAAACGTGGTCATTCGTACATCGATAAAATAAAGTACAAACTTAAGTATCAACGTAAGGGCTTTTCACCGACCGTCGATAGATTTCTAGCAAGCAAGAAGTCCCTCGACGCGGTTTCAATTTATAGTAGCTTCTTCAACATCTCACTTATAAAATTAAGAGCTCACTCGGGTCTTGGGAGTCATAGGGCCGATTTCCCGATTTCCATGGCTTGTAAGGGACCAAGATCACAACACTCCTTTTAGCTGTGATGTCAATCCGTTGTAGGGTTACCCATTTAAAGCCGAGTGAGCTGAGCGACGCACCACCCGGTCGGGTATTGAAACTGCGATGTTTCAATCATGAATGCAACATCCTAATGACTTGGTCACGTGCCTCCATCTTCTCATTTATGCTTTTAAAGATTTCTGGAAAGACTTGAACGTCACATCCCCCCATTTCACCGCTTCATAAGCATATTATTGTCTCATTGAGATTTTATGGTTTTGCCATGAGGAAGAGAAATATTCTTTTGTCAGATTGATTCTCTTGATGCTTCCGGATGTAATTGTGTGGAATAAGGGAGGAGGATCATATAAGAGGGTCTCAGATTATAATACAAGGTTAGCAATTTAAGGGGCAGGGTTAAGACGATTACATCAACCTGGTCCACATCTGGTACTCCTTTTTATCGATCCCGATGTGATGAAAGGTAATGTCAAACTCGGTGGAATTTGAACTCAGAACGTTAGAACCGGGAGAAATGCTGCTAAGTATTTTATCCGGCGTGCCAACGATTCTGCCAGCTCACTGCCTTAATGATAATAAATCTTTTCTGCTAAAGGCATAAGGCCTGAAATTTTGTGGGAGGGGACTAGTCGATTACATCGACCCCATTTTATGGAATTGCATGAAATGCTGGAGAACGGAATTGGCTGCAGGGAATCAAGCATTAGGAGAGATGAAAATTAAGAGAGGTATCTTCCAGGATGACAGTGGGTCCCCACTGATCTTCGTGCTGGGAATGATACCCTTGAGTGAAATACTACAGACAAAAGGGTTAGGATATGATCTGGGAAGAGGTAAGGGAAAACTGAACCACTTGCTATTCATGGACGATCTGAAGCTATTTACAAAAACTGTGGCAGAACTGGACGGGCAGCTTTGTTCAGGATGTGTAGATTTTCTCCAAGTATATTAAGATGGAATTTGGACTCTCAAAATGTGCCAGGATGGTGATGAGGCGAGGAAAACTTTTCAGAACAGAAGGCATATCGTTGCCAAGTGGTGAATTGATGACGGCAATTCAGCCTCAATCCAGCTAAAAATACCTGGGAATACTTGAGGCAGATGGAATCAAATACCATGACATGAAGGAAAAGACAGAAAGAGAGTACATGCGGACAGTGAGAAGAATGCTGACTTCAAAGCTGAATGACAGAAACATAATTTCGGCAATAAATTCGCGCACAGTTTCAGTAGTTCGTTATGGCGCTGGAATCCTGAAGTGGACAGAGGAGGAACTAAAGGAGATGGACAGGAAGTCAAGAAAGCTTCTAACGCTGCATAGAACTCATCATCAACATGCAGCAAATGGAAGAAGAGGACTGATACGTGTGGAAGACTGCGTGCGTATCGAACTCGAGAGCTCAATGAGATACCTAATCCAATGTAAGGAAACCTTGCTAGTGATACTTAGTAACGAGGGAGTATTGAGAGCAGAGAAAAAAGGGAAAACAAAGGAAGATGTGCAAAAAGGACATGAGGAAGAATTACGCAAGAAGAGACTACACGATCAATTCCATGCAACCACAACAGAAGATGCTAGAAAAAATAGGTGGGATTGGCTGAAGAAAGGAATACTAAAAAAGGAGACCGAGATCACTATACTGGCAGCGCAAGACCAAGCTTTGGCCACGAACTGCAGAGGCAAGAGAGAGGCAGGGCGTGGTATGAGCACAAGCCTGTGGGATTTCCCAATCCAAACAGATCAGGTGCTAGAGCATAAAAGACCGAACCTAGTGGTGGTCGACAAGATGCACCACATATGCTACCTAGTTGATGGTGCACGCCCCTTTGACCCACGAATAGACAAGAAGGAAGGTGAAAATATAGATAAATATAAACGAAATAACACGGCTATGGATAATGAAGATGAATATAGTTCCAATTATTGCTGGGTCCATGGGAACAGTATCAGACGGCATCAAGAGGAATATAAAGGAAACTGGAATAGAGTGCCCAGTAGAATTGTTACAAAAAGTTTGTCTCCTTGGCACGGCCAAAATAATCAGGAAAGCATTAGGTAACGGAAAATAATGGATATCATTGTGCTGTAGGCTGCAGGTAGCAAAGAGACTGCTATGCATGCAAAACTCCAGGTGCGCCAACAAAAGCTGTGATAAAGAGAAACAATAATAATCCTTTCTAGTATAAGCACAAGGCCTGAAATTCGGGGGAAGGGGATAGTCGATGACATCGACCCAGTACTTGACTGGTACTTAATTTATCGACCCTGAAATAATGAAAGGCAAAGACAACTTCGGCGGAATTTGAACTCAGAACGTAAAGTTGCAATAAATACAGGCAGTGTACCAAAAATTCGGCCAGCTTTCCGCTTTCGAATAGAAACATCTAAAAATGAGTTGTAAAATAGGAACAAAGCCACAAATATGGAAGGATGGAACAGCGAGATATCTGGGCCAAGTACTTGACTGGAAAGGGGAAAGTTATCACCTGTTTATCTACAAATATCAACTCGGTACAATGTATTGATTGTTCTTTACTAATTACACACGCACACACACACACACACACACACACACACACCACACACACACACACACACACACCACACACACACGTGTAGTTTGTGTGCATGCATGTATATATGTGCGTATGTATGTATGCTTTTGACTATGTATATGAATGTATATGTGTTTGTGTGTGTGTGTATATATATCTCTCTCTATATATAAACGGCAGTTTGTCTGAGCGTGTTTCTGTGTGTCTGTTTGCTTGTACCCTCACCCTGACCACGGCTTTCAACCGATTCTGATGAAACTTGACACACACATAGCCCAATGTCATAATTCAAAACTAACGCAGCGAAAATTTAGAAAAGTTCCCCCAGTTCTGAAAGAAATCGATAAATTCGACATGGGGTCGACAATGAGAAACACAAACCACAAACTGTCTAGGGGACGCAACTCCACCTTTTTTAAATCTCAAAAAAAAATTACCATAATTTTTTTCCATTTTTTGCTATTTTTTGGCTATAACTCTCTAAAAATGCTTTATAGTTATTTCCCTTACAAACCTGAGCAACGCCGGGCGATACTGCTAGTATATATATAAATTACACATATATATATTATATATGTGTGTGTGTGTGTGTTTGTGTAAGTGTGTGTCAGTGTGTATATGTGTGTTTACGCATAAACAGAAACTTGAGAACCGACTTTTACACATATCCACGGACACTAAATTACAAGGCCCATTACAAAACATAATTCCACCGATTTCGACACACTTAGCAGAGATACAGGAATACAGAGACGGAAATAACAAACTAATTCATACACACACGCACACACACACGTGTGTGTGTGTAAACACGCGGCACTTTCTTCTTTTGTTGCCGTACACTATGTTATGAGGTGACAGAAGTGATTTAAACTGTTGTTGCTCATGTCTGCTGTGGGGGTTCGCTTCACGGTCACTGCGTTTCCAGAAATAAAATTCACAAGAACAAAAACAACATGAAAAAAATAGCAGCAAATATAAAAGATTAAATCAAAAACAAGAAAAAAACTTATAAAATAATGAAGCCAAAAAATCCTCCTCCTCCTTCTCCTCCTCCTTCTCCTCCTCCTTCTCCTCCTCCTCCTTCTCCTCCTCATCATCGTCATCATCATCATCATCATCATCATCATCAACACTACTTCTATCGTCGTAGTCGTTGTAGTCGTCGTCGTGGTCATCATCATCATCATCATCATCAACATCTTCATCTCTATTGCTATCGTATAGTAAAATCAGTAGCAGGGGAGGCAAAATGCTCTGCAGTATTCAGTTCCGATTGTTCACTCCTTGAGTTCAAATTCAGCCGAGCGCATTTTATTTTTTCCTTTTTTACGGTGCGGGACAGGGATTAAATAATAATAATAATAATAATAAAAAGTACCAGCCAAGTGCGGTCTTTCATGCTGGGTCAATCTATATAGTTATGTAAAATACATAGGATCACTAGTTATAGCCACGCAAATGTCGATTGGGAAAATGTAGGTTGTCCTTTACGGCTGTTTCTGGGTTCGGTGTTCAGTAGAAGCAGGAAAGTGATTTGTGTCTACATAAACATAACGCAGATTAATGCTAGTTATTATATATGTAGCAGCCCTCGTGTAAGTTGTGCAATCAGTTAGCCCATCGTCAGAAGGTTTAGCGGGAGCCTCTATGTGGTCCATAGGCATAGTGATCAAATTTCACTCAGTTTGTTTCCCGCCTTCTTAAAAATGGGGAAAATGACAGATGAATTGACAACAGCGATAACAGCATGCAGAAATGCTTCCATCTGGGAATCGAAACCGGATGCCGACTTTACTCACTAAGTGCCCTAAATCTGTTCCTATACAAGAGAAGGAAATCAAGAAGTTGGAACGTTCATGCTTTCCCTAAAACTTTAGAGACAGAGGTGAAACTGTTTCAACAGGAAATCGAAATCGGGTCGCGGCCTTGGTTCATTGAAAACGAACTGCCTCACCAGCCAAATCCTGCCAACGTCTACTTATAAACTCACACATCAGGCGACAGATTTCGAGAAGTGGTCGGCAGATCTGTTTGTCGTTTGAGCTAAAGCTTGAAATTAAGCGTGGAGGTCAATTTATCCCAGAAGAATTGTAAAGTTGATTTTGGAAGCATCATCGATATAAGAATAAAAATAATCACAAACAGAGCAGTTAGAGAGAGAGAGGAAGAGGGGAGTGAGAGGGGGAGGTAAGTTGTGAGGGAGAGAGAGGAAGAGAAGTGGAGTAAAATGGAAGAGAGAGGGGGACATAGAGAGATAGAGAGATTTGAACCAACGAAAGAAAAGTCTCGGGGATAATAATATAGAACCAGATAGAGATAGCTGATGTATCGTGTGTGTGATATAATATATGGCTCAGTGGTTAGAGCGTCGAGTACGATCGTGAGGTTGTGAGCTCGAATCCCGGACCGGGGTGCGTTTGTGTTCTTGAGCAAGGCACTTTATTTCACGTTGCTCCAGTTCACTCAACTGTAGAAATGAGTTGCGAACGTCACAGGTGCCAAGCTGTATCGGCCTTGTCTTCCCTTGGATACCACGGTGCGTGGAGAGAGGGAGGCCGGTATGCATGGGCGACTGCTGGTCTTCCATAAACGACCTTGCCCGACTTGTGTCTAGGAGGGTAACTTTCTAGGTGCAATCCCATGGTCATTCATGACCGAGGGGTCTTTACCCCTTTATATTGTATATAGATGATATATATAGATATATATATATAGTATATATATATATATATATATATATATATATATAAATATATATATATATATATATATATATATTTATTATTTATATATATATGATCTATATATATCTAATATATATATATATATATATTATAGCATATATATATATGCATGTATTTATGTATGTACATACATACACAAAATTGTACATACTCTTGGTCTACCTATTTCACTCGCGACACGAACAGTAAATAAATAGATAGACAGATAACTAAATAAATAAAGGAAGAAAGAAAGAAGGAAAGAAATCAAGATTAAAAGAAAGAAAGAGAAAAGGGCCGAATTCTTGAGTG
>NC_043006.1:31621377-31628877 GCF_006345805.1 Octopus sinensis | reverse complement strand
ACACAAACACACACACACGTAGATATAGGAAAAATTTCGCTGACTACTTGATAAATTCTTATAAAGATTTTAACATATATATATATTATATATATATAATATATATATATATATATTATATATTATATAATATATATATTATTATATTATATATATAAATATATATATATATATATATATATACTATATATATATATACATACATATATATATATACATACATAAATACATACATACATACATCACATATATATATATATATATGTATATATATAATGTATATATATATATGTTCTTATTTTATTGTAGTAGTAGTCGCACGGTTATTGTATACTAACCAGCAATATTATCGAAACAAGATGCCCCTACTATTTTTGTGTTTGAAACATATTTTGACCATTTCTCGCAGCCTGAAGGATCTTGTAGTGCATAGGGATCTATATGGCCTTTGGGGATCCCTATAAGATTTTGTTGTTAAAATTTATCTGCAATAAAATGGTTTTATTTTTACAAAACACTAAATATTTTGAGAATTATTTTTTATACAATTCCTAATAATGTTTAGTTATAGAAATCTAACAGGATTTCTTAAAGATAGAACAGCTACGAGGGTCCATCCGAATACGTTAGGTATCAGAGGGGTCCAAAGGGGGAAAATGGTTAAGAACCACTGCTGCAGTGGCTCTCCTCGTTTCTAGTTTCTAGTGGATAGGTTTTCATTCTCGGTTCCTCTTCCAAAGCAGACATTTTTAATCCACCTCTGTCTTGTCCACGGTCATGGCTATTGACCATATAAGGCATTCTCTTGCCAAACTATTAATATTACATTCAATTTTTAATGCAGTCTTTTATCATGTTCTATTATTGCTACACCGTCTTTTCCCTCACAGCTGTCTCTTATCTCAGCTTCTGCTTTATTTTTATTCGCCTCCCTGAAGACAGAAAACTGTTTTTGCTATATGAATATTTCTAGTTATTTCTAATATTTCCTTGATATTTCTATTAGATAATTCTGAAATCTTACTGGTGGATATTTTGTAACTTATTTTTCAAACTTTTTCTGAGTTGCAGTCCACCCGCACCGGGAGTACTATGAAGCGCTCACAGCCCTTTACCTGTTGGCAAATGAGGTTGGTTGAAGTTCCACTTTGGTGTTCTATAGAGGGTTGGTGGTGAACAAGAGCTACAACGTTCTCAGGGAGACTCTTGATGTCGACGAGAATCAACAGGCCAGTTGATTCTCGTCGACACCCAGAGTCCCCCCGAGAACTTTCGGCTCGAGGTCTAGGCATAATATCCGGAAATGCCCTGGCAGTGCTACCGTGGGACATTGCTGGTTCAAGATAAACGCTACAGTTATGGGAGTGCCGTCAGCTGAGCCTGCTCAAAATGTGCGCAGGACGAGCAAACTGTTCTGCACCCCGCATTCGTCCTGTACCCGAATATTGTTGTTTTGTGGAACTGTATCGAACGCCGGGTGTCGCATGTAGGACGGATCCAGCTATCGGCTAAGTCCATTGTGAAAATCGTCTCGTCACCTTCCTTTGGCCGGAAAGGACAAGCAGTTGTTATCTGTGTGATAAAGGTTGTGTGGTTCACAAAAGTGAAAGGGTTGAAGGCAGCAATTTAACCCTTTCACTAAGCCCTCAACTTTTACACTTAAAAAGGAAATTGAGGGTGGAGAGACAAGTGATGCTTCTGCAAATTTGTTGAAAGGTGGGTGAACGTGGTAGGAATGATCCGAGAGAACAGACCTGTTCTTAGGATGTATTTGTAGAATGAGGGAGGAACATAGAAAAATGGAACTTGCTCTAGTGATCAGGATGAACATGGTTGTGTAGGATTTCCAAGAAAAACCCTTCGAAGGTTTCCAGCTTTCGAGGAATTATTTATTGTATAAATTTCCTTGTCGCGTCAGTGTTTTGTTGAGCATCCGTCAACACGTACAAACGCGTTGGTTTCTTTTTCCTCTGGTACTAATGTATGTTTCTCCTTGTGACAATCCCGTCTGGTTAATAAAGAAACAATTATCTTTATTTATAATAAAGAAACAATTATCCATCATCATCATCATCATCATCATCATCATCATCATCATCATCATCATCATCATCATCATCGTTGTCCTCGTCGTCGTCGTCGTCGTCATTTATAGCATCATGACTTTAATTAACTTAATTAATTAAGCAGTTAACTAATTTATGATTACGGTTTTTGCGTTTGTATCATTAGTTATAGCAGAATATAGTTGGCTTGTACTTGATTTTTATGCAATGTATTATGTAGGAATGTGTTAGTATAAATGTGTATATATAGATTATTAGATATATATATATATATAATATATATATATAATATATATATATATATATATATACATATATATATATATATATAAGTATTATATATATATGATATATATACATATATATATATATATATATATGTGTGTGTGGTGTGTGTGTGTGGTGTGTATGTGTGTGTGTGTGTGTGTGTGTGTGTGTGCGTGCGTGTGTGTGCGTGTGTGTGTCTGTTTGTGCGTATTTAAATGTCTGTATGTAAGTTCAAATCAAATACTCATAATATAATGAACATATGTACTTATGTATATGTGCGCACACGTAAACATACACACGCGCGCGCGCACACACACACACACACACACACACACACACACACACACACAAACAAACACACACACACACAAACTCTGATTAAGTATGCTTCTGCGAAATTACGTATAAGATATATATTACAATTGGCACTTCTATTTTATTAGTCCTTTAAATGTTTGTCTGCTGATGAAAGGGGTTAGGGGCTCGAATTCAGACGCTGTTCTGGATCAGCGTGACTTAGTCCACAAACTTGAAAACTTGATACTATGGCACAATATTTTGAGATAAATTATCCAGTCGCTTATTTCTTCATACAATTCTATTGACAAATTTTCAATAGTGAGATTTTTATAAGTCTTCAGATGGCGAGGTCTTTTGTCTTTAGTTTGCCTTTATGGCTTCCGCCTTAGCGAAGGCAGAGGTATTGTTTTCAGTCGTGTTTATTTGTTTGTCCGTGGACAAGATATCTCAAGAACTGCTGGTTGGGTTCGGATGAAGCTTTCGGAGATATTTGACCACGTGACTGGTACGAACTGACTAGATTTTGGGATCGATCCGGTACCGGACAAGGATTCTGGATTATTTTTCCGTATTTTTTCTTTTTTACTTAATTTTTCAAAGCGGTCGAGTTCATTTTTAGTATTCTCATTTGTGAGAGCAGTCGAGTTTATTTCAGATATTCACTTTTCAAAAAATCCTCTCTGGTTAATCGTTGAGAGGATGTTGGTATTGCCTTGACGGAGATTTGCGCTTTCTGAGTGCTCTTGTTTCTTTTCTTCATACAATTCTATTGACAAATTTTCAATAGTGAAATGTTTATAAGTCTTTAGGTGGTGCAGTTCTTTTGTCTTTAGTTTGTCATTATTTGTTTCATTTTATTTTAGTCATCTTTAAGTATTTCATTTGATATCTGAACTAATTCTTTTATAGCCATTTGTCCGTTCGTACAGAAGTGATTCTACATTTCGTTTTATTTGTATCTGTACACAAATGGTACAGTTACTTTCTGAACTTAAGACCTGATTTCATTATATTTCCATTCAGATATATTTCTTTGTTTTTCTGTTTTGTTTTTTTGACCAAACACCAAAATCTTAAATAATCTACGAGTCACAAAACAATAAACAAAACACAGAAAATTGGAAACGACGCCATTATCTCTGCCCATAATATAGCTAACATGCGAGATTTCAAATCTAACAATAAGGAAATAAGAGCCACGAGTTACCACAAACACACAGTAAATAATCATAATAAACACATTCTGACTTCAAAAAGTTCTGTTGAAATTCTTCCACTAAAACAAAGCTATAAGGTTGGCAGAATTCAACAAAACAATTATTAATCGTTTCAAAACGCCCACCGGAAGCGAATATAAAAAGTACAACCGTAATTGCACAATAGAAATAATTAACAAGTTTAAAATATGAAAAGTGTAAACACATACACACTCACACATTACACATATATATACGTGCATATATATATATATATATATATATATACACACACCACAGGGTGTTTAAAAAGTCTCTCCGCAGTAAGTATTTTATTGCAAAATAAATATTTCTAAGATGGTATAAGACTACAAAAAGATATATTAGACTTTACAAGACTTTAAAAAACTTTATAAAAGATGTTGAAAGTTTCGTTCTTTATTTGCAATACATAAGTTGACTCTTCTACACATGTTTTGAAATAATCATGGAGAGTGTGACTCTTGGAGAGTCGAGATGAAAAAAAATTCACTGCAGAGAGACGTTTTGAACACCCTATATATATATATGTATATATATATATATGAGAAATTAAAAAAGGAAAATACGTACACTTACATAGTTTTAATATAATTTTTACTACATCGACCGGTTTCGCTTATCGCTATTCATGATATTATGTTTTACTTATTTGAATATATATTTTTTCTTAAGAAGAAATTGTGTCCATGTTGTGTGTGATGAAATTCACGAGTGAATGACTTCACAAGTAGATAAATAAAGGGAGGTAATTGGTTGTCGTTATTATTGTTATTGTTGTGGGTAAGAGTTAACTGGAATTTTTAATTTATATATATATATATATAAGTATTAATTTGAAAGAGATAAATTCCAAGGTATTGATAATACTCCTCATCAAACCCGACACATATCTAAACACAGAGGGCATATACAAGCCATTATAAGCATGCGAATACATTACATACAAAAACATGTATATATATATATATAATAGTGTAATTCTGTGCCCAAGCTGATGAGATAACAGTTCACAATAATCCAAAAGGGAAGTCGTCAAATGAATCCAATAAATAGAAAGAATCTTTCATCTCATTACCTATACATAAAACATACATACATACATACATACATACATACATACATACATAATACATAACATACATATATATATATATATATAATATATATATATAATATTATATATATATATATATATATATAAGGTTAATCCAACGGGAAAACAGAAAAAACAACAACACGTGGAACAATTACAGTATTATTATTATTAGGCGCTCAGGAAAATGGAAGAAGGAGGGTATGACGTTTCGAGCGGAGCTCTTCGTCGGAAACATAGGAGAAAGAAAGATCCCGAGACGGGAGGACAGAGGAAAAAAAATTGCAGGTAGTCTTCACGAGGTCACATACTAAAAAGACGGAAGTGTTAAAAAGGGAGGAAAATGATTTTTTAAAAACAGGAGAGCTGAATATATTGACAGGTAGGATTTAGCTTAACGATCAGCAATGGAGTGATCACTATTGATGAGCTTTAATTCCAAGCGAAACTAGTTTACTAGTATGGTGACCTCGCTCGTTGTGGAGCTCTTATTTCTCCTGTCAGTACATAAACAACATGCTTATTGTGGCGATAATGGTGTTTGACTCTTATTTATAGCAATGAAGGTGCTATTCTGTGCCCTCAGTCACTATTAATGACAATCGAATTTTTCGTTTTTGGTTATATATTGCATCTAGCCATCTGTACAAGGGTAAAAATTATTAAAAATAATAAACTATATCAGTGGTTAGCATGCGCAAAAAAAGTCAGAAGATATAAATATTTTCATAATATACATGAGTGTATAAAAACTTATACACGGAGAGAAGATCCTATGCGGACTTCTTACATGCTAAAGAGGACAGTCAGATCCCAAATCACGAAAAAACATTCTTATTTATGGCACATTGATTGTAAGCGAGCAGGACACCTAAAAAATTAAGAATTTCAGTTAACTCTATACCCCGGAGTTTTACCATTAATGATCAAATAAATCAATTGATTAATTAATTAATTGAATTAACCATCCGTGGCTCGTCAGTAGAGACACTGGAAGATATATATATATATATATATATATATATATATTATATATATATATATATATATATTATAACGGGAAGCTTAATGAAAATAGACAAAAGACGAAGGCAGGTGGAAAACAAACAAACAATTGTATTAGTATGGCGCTCAGGAAATACAATAAAACAAGTCTTTAACGTTTCGAGCCTACGCTCTTCAACAGAAAGATACACAGAGAGAAAAAAACACAGAAAGAAGAGAGAGAAAAGAAATGCGTGCAGTAACTAACGAATCAACATGGCGATCTGATTCGGCCAGAGGTCAAAGATCAAACATGAGACGCGAGAGCGAAATAAGGGGAGATAATAGGGTTGATAATAGGGTTGAATGACCCTGGATAGGTCTGGACAGGCGTATGTATGGGGTTGGTGTATGTATTAGTATGTATTAGTATGTATTAGTACGTATTAGTATGTATAAGTGTGTGTGTGTGTATGAGAGAGTATAAGTGCGTATGAGGGGTCTGGACGTGGTGTATGTATAGGTGTGTATGTATTAGTATGTATTAGTACGTATTATGATATAGTGTTGGTGTATGTATTAGTATGGCACATCATATATGATGTGATGTGTGATGTGTAAAGTCGTGTGGTGTAGTGAGGAGAAGAGGGGGAGGGGGAGAAGAGGGGGAGAAGAGGGGGGAGAAGGGAGGGGAAGAGAGAGGGGGGAGAAGAGGAGGGGGAGAGAGAGGAGGGGGAGAAGGAAGGGGAGGAGGAGGGGGAGGAAGGAAGCGAAAGAGGGGAGGGAGAGAGAGAAGGGGGTGAGGGAGCAGAGGGAAGAGGGAAGGAGGGAGGGAGAAAGAGGGACGAAGGGAGGGGAGTAGGGGTGAAAGGATGAAGGACTGAAGAAGTAGGGGTCGGGGGAAGGATAGGTGAGGAGGGATATATATATATATATATATATATTGAATAAAAAAATGGAGTTAACGCAGTTTTAAACAAGTATTTTACTTTCTACATATGTTTCGAAAATTCCACTGATACTTATTCAAAAGAATAAAAGGTATAAACAATGCAATCTTCTCTTCGGGAAAGTGTGAAAAACGAAACTCGTCAATACGACATTTTAGCTAAAAATGATGGATTCGTATAGCGATAGACAGAACGCTTTAAAACAAGGAGTTACACACATCTTTACTTGTGAGATTTTGCTGCCCTGGTAACTATTTATTTATTTTTCCGTGTTAATTGTTAACAAGGTAAAATACACTCATCTATTTATATATATATATATATATATATATATATATATATATATATATATAAGTATAGTCGTCACTAAAGTGACGGAGGGTGCTACGAAGGGTGTTACTGACTCCATCTCACTTGTCGTAGATGGGAGCTTGTCTCCCTTGTCAGTCGTTAGAAAAGTGCTCTCACGTAGCTGAGAGTTGTTTTGACTTTCATTCTTGCAATGCTGGTTCTCAGTAGCAGCCTACGTCACTTTAGTGACAGCTATATTGTTGCCTTTCGGTTGTAAATTGCAAATAGACACCTTAATAATTTTTATA
>NC_043006.1:31608877-31616377 GCF_006345805.1 Octopus sinensis | reverse complement strand
TTTTTTATCTACAGTTCCTCATACGCACCTGACCAATTTTCCTTTCACAGCCTGCAGACTTGTAATATTGTTGGCTTGTCTTTTGTATTTAGAAACACAACCTCCACAAACCAGCAGATGGTAACACATCGACCACTTTCACTTTCACCATTCTCCGGATAAGGGTGGTTGGTATGAAGATTAGTTAGTCACTCTTTAGGAGACTTACTGGCTGTTCTTTGGTTTCCAACACGATCAATAAGCTACCGTTTCTTCGCGCTCCTTAACTTTTCTCATTGATGTTCCTTTTGTTGATGCAATAGCCGCCGCAACCGCAGCAACAGCAGACGCAGCAGCCGTTACTTCTCTGCATTGAGAGGTTACAGCCCCGGTATTACGGACTTGAAATTGGAATGTCGGAGAAAAATCGCAAGATGGATTCATCAAGCCGAGTCAACTGGCAAGAGACATAGAGGTGGACGGATAATATCCATTGTCTCAATTGGTCACAAGGGAGAATCAAGCCAGAAAGTGTAATGGTTGTTGTTGATGAGACCCTATATAAGGAGGTACCTAAGGACACGACTACCACAATCCTTCTAGGAATTTTGGGTGGAGAAGATGGATGGAAGGACGTAAGGAGATTTATCGCAACTCTGTAAGGCACCTTGTCCATTGCTCTGTCGCTTCTGTCAATAAAGCAATAATAGGATTTACTAATACAGACGCAAGGTTAGAAAAGTTGTGGGAGAGTCTTAACCCCACTTATTGGATGCTGGTTTATTTTATTCACTCTGGGTTGATGAAAAGCAAAATCGGCTCAGGTAGGATTTGAAATTTATCAATATTGGGGATTTATAATACCAGCACAGCGCTATACTTTTGGGTAAAGGGCTGTGATCGATTAAACCTATCTATATTTTGCTTCTCACAAGGCCGATTACCTGGTCTCCGTCGCATAAGTGACCGAGATTATAGCTTGCCCCTTAACGGGATTCCGGTCCGTTGCAGAACTCAAGGCCAGCATTATTTGAGGGGAGGAGACAAGTCAATAATATCAACTCCAGTATTACAATAGTATTTTATTATTCTTTTTTTTTTTTTTTGCGATCTCAAAGTGACGAAAAGCGAAGTTAACTTTGGCAGGATTTGAACTCAGAACTTTAGGAGTCAGTAGAAATACCACTTAGCATTTTGTCTGACGTACTAATGAGTCTGCCAGCTTGCAGCCTATCACTGTATTTCACTAATACTTTATTTTATTCACCTCTATAGAACGAGGATCAAAACTGATCCGGCGGGATTTGAACTCAGCCATTTGTTCCAACACGCTACCGATTTGATCGATTCCGTTAGATCAAACTAGACGACACATCAGGATAGACTAGTGGGAATGTAACAAAAATAAATAAGTAGAATAATAAATGAAATAAGAACTAAGGAAAGCTTCCAACAATGCAGTTAGTTTAAAGAACTCTTATATTTCGGACGCAAAGGCTTGGCTTCAGAATACAGTCGCTTCTTGTAAAGACATACGCCCGAAATATAAAAGCATTAAAAAAAAAAAACTTTCTGCATTGTCAGATTTCCTTATTTCTCATTTCGTTCATTTTCTACCTCTGCACTATAATGCTTCAAGCGAACTATAAAGGTCGTCTAAAAATAAATAAATAAATAAATAGATAAATAAATAAATAAAAGAAAGTCCAATCCAAATCTAATTTGAAGAATTCCAGGTGCCAGTCTGTAATTATTGTACCTACCACACACATGATGCTTACAACAATACAGTGATGAGCGCCACTACTATTTGAACCGGAAATCTTGCTATTCCCAGCGGAATATCCAACTGTTTTCCGGTCTACGTCAACGGTTGCTTTTATTTGTTAGTGTTAGTCATTAGGTTTGTCTTGAAGGATTCTTTGTTTCTATTCCGTTTCTCTGTGTATTTTGTGTGTGTGTGTGTGTGCATTTCATGAAGGTGTCTATTTTATGTATTTATATGTCTCTTTTGTCTGTGCGAGTGCATGTGTAGTGTGTGTGTGTGGGGGGGATGTGTAAGTGTGTGTTCAAGGTATGTTTGCATGATTGTGCATTACGTGCATAGGCGCAGGCATGGCACTGTGGTAAAAAAGTTTCCTTCCTAATCACATGGTACCGGGTACAGTCCCATAGCGTGGCATCTTGGGCAAATGTTTTCTACTATAGGCTCTGGACAACCAAAACATTCTGAGTGGATATGGTAGACGGAAACTGAAAGAAGCCCGTCGTATACATACATACATACATACACACATGCATCAATCGTTCTTCATCAAACTCGATTGGTCGACCGGTGTGTAGTCCGTCCTTGAGGTCAAAATTCTCAGATTTGAAGAGTGAAAACCAACGGCGAGCGGTTCTTTGAGGCATTGCTCCTTCTCCGTGCACAGTAAAAATCTCACGAACAGCTTCGGCGACCTTAAGACCTCTATTAAATGCAAAAATGCACAGTTTTGTCCACTTGCCACTCCATTTTAATGATCTGAAAATACACAAAAGTCAATAAGATTTAAAGGTCAAAACACACAATCAAGTAGTGCAAAAATTCTCTTTTAAGGAAGATAAAATATTTTGCCAGTGCGTTTTATTTCTGCGTGTATGTTTAAATTTGAATAAAACGCTCATGAACTATTCCTCAATCCAATACTTCAGGAATTCCGCAATTTTAGTTGAGAAAATAATCAATTAAGTAAACAGATGATGGAATTGGTGTAACACTTTATTTTGTACGGTGATCATTTCGACCCATCCAGCGACTGTCCTTTTTGGGTGGGATGCGGTGCATCATACATCATACTATGTTGCATCCATTTTGCAGCCTGGGTCACATCAGGTACAGTCATACATAAAGTGGTGCCTCGCTAAAGATCTTGCGTTTGGGCAGACATGTTGTTATTTGTACTCTTCAGTTAGGGAATGAGGTATTGCTATGTTTGCCTTTATTGTTAAATGTCCATAACAAACAAAATGAAACATATATAACAAATAAAACAAAATCAAATATATAAACGGTAGACAAGAAAGGAAGGAAAACGAAAAAAATCTTTGTTATGAAGTACATGGGAGGGGAATTTATTTCTCATTGTTCCAGTCTACTCAGCTGGCAAAAATGAGTTGTACCTGTTATTCAAAAGGGGCCAGCTTGTCACATTCTGTGTCACGTTGAATCTCCCTGAGAGCTGCGTTAATGGTACATGTGTCTGTGGAGTGCTCAGCCGCTTGCACTTGGATCTCACGAGGAGGCTGTTCCGTCGATTGGATCAGTTGGAACCCTCGTCGTCATATTGACGGAGTGCCGGTTTTAGTTGGTGGGGGTTAAAAAGTCGTCTTATAATCCGGTTTGTGTGGTAGTTATTAATGCTGAGTTTCTATTTAGAAAGATGTTGGTTAAATTGACAAATGGCTTCTTAATTAAGGTAAAATGCGGAGTAAAGCCGACTTCGGTGAGATTTGAACTCAGAATGCCAAGTAAAAAGCAAGCAATCTCTCGAACCCTAGAAATCCACAAGGCAGGTTTCCATGGCGTGTAAGGCACTGAGATCCCAGCATTCTCCCAGTCTACCGAAAGGTTGTTCACAGTTGAGTGGCTTGGGGCAACGTGAAATGAAGTGTTTTGCTCAAGGTCACAATGCACCGCCCGTTCCGGGACCGAAACCACGACTTCGAGATCACGAGTGCAACACCCTTACCCTCTACGCCTTTGTTAGAATGCAAAGAGACGTAACCAAAGACGGAGCAATTTTTTTTTGTTTTCAACTTCTCCAATGCTCTACCGACATCGGCAAATCGGAACTACGTGCACTCCACCGATTCTGAGAAGAAGAAGAAGAAGAAGAAGAAGAACAACAACAACAACAGCAACAACAACAACAACAACAATACATGAATAATAAACAGCAACAGTAAGACAGTAACAACAAGAGCAACATAAGCAAATAAGAGCAGCTAGAAAAACAGTAGCGCCATTAACTGGAGACAAAAAACAAACAGAAGGATGATGGGGAATAGAGAGAAGGTGGGGGGGGGGCAGATGTAAGCGAAGAAAAGAAAGAGAGGAAAGAAATGAGAAGTAGTATTAGTAGTAGTAGTAGTGGGAGGAGGAGGAGGAGGTAAGGAGGATAGAGCAACACAAGCTGCAGATGCAACAATAACAAGATGAACGATGATAGCAACAGCAGTGAAGGTAATAATAGTTGAAACAAGAAGAAAACATAACAGCAACAACAACAACAACAATCTTTAAACAATTTTAAAAACAAAACAAAGCAACAGCAAGAAACCGAATCGAGAGAAACGTTTAAGTGATTACTCGACTTACTAAATATAGCAACCAAATCTCCTTCAAATCCCTTCCTTATCACTTACTTAATCCCTTCTCTCCCTATGGAGCCACTGACAGCTTTTCTTCACTGTTCTTCTCAACTGGTTCTGCTTCTCTACAGTCGGATCCTTGCTTTTTCAGCCCTGCCTCTGTATCTGGCCCCACAATTATTCTTAGGGTGTCCACTCCTGTCCCCCTTGGGAGTTCATGTTTCCTTGAAGGAAGGCTTTCCTTTCCCAAGTCTTCCATATGCCAGCCTTTCCATGGGTAGCGGAGTTCGATCTACGCACACGTATTTTTGCCTCTGAGAAGAAGAGGTCCTTATTAGTATAGCTTCTTTGATCTGTTTAGTGTGGGAAGCCTTACCAGGGTGTCCCATAAAGGAGAGGTACACACACACACACACACACACACACACACATAGATACAAGCTGAGAGGATATAAAATTTTGTTTGCCTTTCTTCAGCTTCACTTTTTCTCTTCCGCCTGACGAAGGACTGCATCCGAAACGTTGGTTATTCCACTCCTCACATCAAGTTCACTGTACTTCTTTCCCATTTTTCTATATTTTTTCAAGTCTTTCCGATGAAGACCTACACAAGATACCCTTTGTATGTATGTGTGTGTATATATGTATATATATATATATATGTGTGTGTGTGTGTGTGTATATATATATAGTTCGTTATATATATATATATATATATATATATATCACCGTGACCGACCAGGCTATCAGATGTTGCTACACATCGCTGGTCACAATGCGCTTCGCATTGTTTTAGCTTTCAAATGACGCTAACCCGCTGGCTAAGCGAGCGGGGCAACAGAAGAAAGAGTGAGAGAAAGTTGTGGTGAAAGAGTACTGCAGGGATCGCCACGACCCCCTGCTGGAGACTCGTGGAGCTTCAGGTGTTTTCGCTCAATAAACGCTCACAACGCCCGGTCTGGGAATCGAAACCACGATCCTACAACCGCGAGTTCGCTGCCCCAACTACTGGGCCATTGTACCTACACACACACACACACACAACACACACACACACACACACACACACACATACATACATACATACATACATACATACATACATACATACATATATATATATATATATATAGAGAGAGAGAGAGAGAGAGAGAGAGAGATAAAACAAATGAAAGACAGAACAAAGAAATATGCGAGAATATATTAATCACAACATCTAGCACCGTCTTTCATTTGTTATATATCTAACGATCACTCTGAAAGTGACCGTGCTTTACCAGTAAGCTACCAGCTGTAAACCGTTCGTTTTATTATCCATTATATATATATATATATAGAATACCAAACGAGTTCCCTATGGATACCGTATTTATTACAAGCCACGAGTTGTAATAAATACGGTATCCATAGGGAATGAGTTTGGTATTTTATTTATTACACACGAATAAACGACCATATTTTATTAACCCAATAACTAAATTCTTCACATCGTGTTGAAGCGCGCATGAATACAGCTTGTTTTCACGTCAGTGACGTCACAATGTGTAACTGTAAAAGATGTCATGCCCCAGGAAGATAGTCCGACTTTATAGCGCTAAGTTTTCAGGTGAAATGACTGATAACTGATGACTGTTTAACATTTTGTTAACATTCAAGTTCACGAGTGACGTCGAGTAGTGTTTTGACTTCAGATATCTTTCAATACTGGATAACATTCCCCTCAAAGATGAAGGTTCATAGTTGCTACCGTCCGGCTTTCGTAACGAGATAAAGAAAGTACACAGAATGTCACAAAGTTCACTTTTGTCGATAGATTCAATTGGACGCGTGTCGCCATTTGTCGCCATGAAAGCAAACAATCGTTTAACATCATAGTTTGTTTTCCGAAGAGTGTTTTTATTTTGATTACCTTGAACGAATTTGTCTATTCCAGAATGATCATCTCGGTTGAAATTCAAGTTCTATGCTCTCATCAAAGAAATCGTCAAGTAGAAGTTCGTTGTACACCTCATCAGGGATGTTAGATCTAGGGTTCGATGACAATCCACTCGTCGATGACACTGTCTCAGTACCTTTGTTAACCTGTATCCAGCAACATGTCGAACTTGGGGCAGTATTGATCTTCACTTTGAACATTCTGTAGTTCCAAGAGGTTGAACAACGGATAACACTCTTCCCCCATCTTTACCATCATCTTAACAAAATCATTCACCTTAATACGACAACAGTAGCCATCTTGTTGATAGATCTACCTGCCACTGCAAGAGTATCACGAGCAGACGAAATATGTTGTGATTTTTTTGGCAACAAAAAATTGAATTACCACCAGAAATGTTTATATTTTATGTGTATATGACTTTAAGTGATATCTGGTAAAAAAAATATAGTATGTTTTTGTTTAATTATATGGCTACATTCTACCTGCTCGTGAAAGTAATGAATGAAGTTACTTGTAACTTATAATGACAAAAGTAGTGCCGTCACCGTGACCTCGGGTCATCACCATGGATTGACCAATCAGAAGCAGCGCTCGCAGTATCTGACATATGTTAGATACCAAAAATATCTCAAAGTGTTCTCACTCACATGTTGTAATAAATATATCATATATAATCTATATATATATATATATATATATATATCTATATAATATATATATATATATATATATAATATATATATGTATGTATTTTTAGGTTAGCTGAAATATGTGACAAACATATTTCAACTAATCTAAATTCTGCTCAGATCTCAACACGACATTGCGCCAATGCTCTGTTATACACACTCGCGCGCGCAAACACACACACAAAGAATGAGAAAAAGGTGGGATGGACAACCATCACTGGATAATCTTTGATCTTAGGACTGCTCTCTCGAAGCAGACTTCTGATTAATGAACAACAAATATAAGTAATATTTAAAATATTTTTTTTGGCCCAAGAGGCTTTACAAGGTTGTTATTGTTGTTGCTGTTGCTACTCAAATCTGCTTTGCATGCTGCGAAGAGGGTGAGGTATACAGATTCTCTGTCTTCGGCTACCATAGAGAAAATCCTCAAGGGCTGTAGGACGAAAGGTTGTGAAAGCTAAGCGGTCGGTTAACAATTTTATCTTTTATTTTCCTTTTTTACCTTTTACTTGTTTCAGACATTTGACTGAGGTTTTA
>NC_043006.1:31596377-31603877 GCF_006345805.1 Octopus sinensis | reverse complement strand
TGGGTTCTTATTTCTTTGTCCTTGGGATTATCCTTCCGACGGATTTCATTACAGAGTATCCTAGCTACAACACCATGTCTTATCGGTAGATAATACTGTGATGACATTTTCGGACAACTGCTTATGATGTGGGTGATGTCTTCAATGGAACTCCATAAAGTCTACATCGGATGTCACATTTCACGACTTTTCCTGCATCTCTATCCTTTTTGTGCATCAGGTACTTGGTTGATATTTCCTGTTCCTGGATTGCAAACGCATACCCTTTAAAGTGGGAGGTAGTACTCAGGCTACTGCCTTGGTGATCGATGTTACTATCATTTCGGAGCTTTCTACTAACATGACCATATCTTCTGCTCATATAGGCTCATCCTTTCATCTGATGATACGTTGCAGTAGAGCCGTGCAACTTCTTTCGGCATGTATTATAGGTTATCAGACAAAGAGTGTTGCTCAAGGAGCAGCCTTCCAAGTCTTATGATGTTATCAGCCTCATGTATGGAAACTTGGTCAATGGATGCACTTCAACACTTGGTGACTAAAAGGTGTTGCCGAAGGGATATGATCCGACATTCAAAGGCATTTTGGATCGATGTTAAGCCTCTGTCGCCTTGTTTTCGTTTTAGGTGGAGGCAATCCACGTCACTGTTTATGTGGACATTATGTGTGCTTGTTAGTATTTTTGTTAGTATTTTTGTTAGTATTGTTAGTATTTTTCGGGTATTTACATCGGATCTCATCAAGCAGCCCAAATGTTGGTATGAGTACTGGCACTACAAACACATTGTGGGCCACTGTTTTAACAAATGCAGAAAGAATGTATGTATGTATGTGTATGTATGTATGTATGTATGTATGTATGTATGTATGTATGTATGTATGTATGTATGTATGTATGCGTGTGTGTGCGTGTGCGTGTGCGTGTGTGAGTGTGAGTGTGTGAGTGTGTGTGTGTGTGTATAAGAGAATGTATTGAAGTATGAGTGTGAGCAGCCATTCAGTCAAGTGATCCTGTTGACCTTAAACAATGATGGAGACCAGATTTTACAACTGACCGGCCAGATGCTCAAACGCCGTGGAAATATAAAGAGATGAATGAATGAGATAAAAAAGAAAAAGCAGAAAAAGCAACAAACAAGTAAAAAATTTGCCAACGCGATAAGAACGGAGTTTCGCATGAAACACCTCCCCCTATACTTACTGACACCTGGTCCCTTACTACTACTAACTACTACTACTACTAACTACTACTACTACTACTACTACTGTCTGTCTGTCTGTCTCTCTCTGTGCTTCTATTCTAAGGTCCTCTCCACCTCTGCGTCTCTTTTCTTTTGCTTATCATCGATTAATCGATTCTTCTCTCTCCCTCTTTCCCTCTCTCTCCACTAACATCTCTTTCAGCCCCCCTAACTTTCTCTCTCTCTCTCTCTCTCCTTCTCTGCCCCCTCTCTTTCTCTCTTCTCTCTCCGTAGATTTACACACATACATCCCCACCTCGCTCTTTCACGCCTACTATTTGTCTGTCTGTCTATCAATCACTCAATCTATCTATCTATCTATCTATCTATCTATCTATCTATCTATCTATCTATCTATCTATCTATCTATCTATCTATCTATCTATCTAACTATCTATCTACCTACCTACCTACCTACCTACCTACCTACCTATCTATCTATCTATCTTTCTACTCACCTTCCTATCTATCTACCTATCTACCTATCTGCCTGCCTGCCTGTCTGCCTGTCTGTTTGTCTATTCATCTCCCTCTTCTCCTCCCTCCCCCTATCTCTCTGTCTCATTAACTAAACAATATCCCAGCTGTGTTGACATCCTACAGATGCTTAACTGCTCTTTTATTGTCTGTCAGTGAGTCGCTCTACCAGTTTATCTCCCCCCTCTCTATCTCTCTCTTTCTCTTCCTCTATCTCTCTCTTTCTCTTCCTTTATCTCTCTCCTTCACTCTTTTCGTCTTTCTCTCTCTTTCTGTCTCCCTCACTACCTCCCTTTTCTTTTAAATTCTCCCCAAATCTTGACAAGTCGCCAAAAGCGAATCTGTCATCGATGCTGTATCAAATGTCTTAAACCAGTATAAAATAATGACAGTTAGTAGTAGTAGTAGTAGTAGTAGTAGTAGTAGTAGTAGTGTGGTGATGGTGGTGGCAGAAGTGTTGTTTTCGGTGAATATTGTTTGTCCCAAGTCTATTTTTACAGGAATAGTGTACTCTGAGTTGCATTATCCTGTGTCCTTTTTAAAGATTTTGCGATGGGTTTTGAGCGAGGATTTGGCTGTTGCTTCTAGCATCATCAATTTTCTTTTGGAGACCTTGACCTTCACCAGTTAGTGGGGAAAGTGATAGGGTCTTGTGTCCAGATGTTGTCTCCGGAGATTCAGTGTAGTTGTGTAGTTTAGGCCAGTGGCTCTCAATCCCTTTTTTTATACATTTGACCCCTTTGATTTCTATTTTGCTCACCTAATAGTCATTCAATGTGGACCCTAATAGCCATTCAATGTTTAAGAAAATTCTATTATATTTTTAGGATTAAATATATTATTGGGAATTGTATGGAAAGATTGTTGAAATATTTTATGTATAGGCGCAGGAGTGGCTGTGTGGTAAGTAGCTTCGTAGTCAACCACATGATTCTGGGCTCAGTCCCACTGCATGTCACCTTGGGCAAGTGTCTTCTACTATAGCCTCGGGCCGACCAAAGCTTTGTGAGTGGATTTGGTAGATGGTAACTGAAAGAAGCCAGTCGTATACACACACACGCGCGCACACACACACACCACACACGCGCGCGCGCGCGCGCGCGTGTGTGTTTGTATCCCCCCATCCTCACTTGACAACCGATGTTGGTGTGTCTACGTCTCCGTAACATAGCGGTCCGGCAAAAATACCGATAGAATAATATACTAGGCTTGCAAAGAACAAGTCTTGGGTCGATTTGTTTGACTAAAGGCGGTGCTCCAGCATGGCCGCAGTCAAATGACTGAAACAAATAAAAGAATCCTAACTATAACAATAAAATCTTATACGGACTCCGCCAAGGGTCATATAACCCACGGTGGAGAGCCACTGGTTTAGGCTCAAAGGCGTGGCCATCTTGTCTTTCTGGAGGTATGAAAAACTACAACACCGACATTCTACCTCTGCTCTTTTTAAATCGATTGAGAAGTATTTCCCAACGCTACAGTTCTGAGAGAAATCACGAAGAATTCTGGAATCCCACGAGAAATGGTTATAAATGTGTCTGTGCGTCTTTCAGTGAGTTTTGCATTTAATTCCATTTCACTTATATACTTTAATATAAAATACGATGTATTAATATCTATTTTATTTTTTACTTGTTTCCGTCATTAGACTGCGACGATGCTGGAGGACCGCCTCGAAGAATTTTTACTGCAACAAATCAACCCCAGTACTTTTTAAGGCATGGTATTTGTTCTGTCGGTCTCTTTTGCCGAACCGCTCTGCTAAGTTACGGGGACGTAAACAAATCAACACTGGTTATAAAGTGGTGGTGGAGAACAAACACAAACACACACACACGTGTATATATATATATATATATATATATATATATATATATATATATATATATATATATATATATATATATATATATATATATACATAGTTAGATAGAATATAGATAGATAGATAGATAGATAGATAGATAGATAGATAGATAGATAGATAGATAGATAGATAGATAGATAGGGAGATAGATTGATAGATAGATAGATAGGTAGATAGATATACATAGTTAGATAGATAGGTAAATAGATAGATAGATAGATAGATAGATATAGATAGATATAGATAGATAGGTAGATAGGTAGATATAGACAGATAGATAGATAGATAGATAGGCAGATAGATAGATAGATAGATAGATAGATAGATAGATAGATAGATAGATAGATAGATAGATAGATAGATAGATAGATATAGACAGGCTTCTTTCAGACTCCATCTACGAAATCCACTCACAAGGTTTTAGTCGTCCTGAAACTATAGTAGAAGACACCTGGCTAAGGCATCACGCAGTGGGACTGAACCCAGAACCATGTGGTTGGGAAGTAAGCTTCTTACCACACAGCCACGCATGTGCCTGTAAATATATTTTCCGAGGTAGCTAAATCCTGACATCTGTTGGTAGCAGAGACTTCCTACAGGGAAAAATGATTTCTTTAATGGAGGAATTGTAATGGAATTAAGTCTAAAGAAGTTATTGGTTCAGACGAAATCTCTTAAACGGATTTATCACTGCCAAGACTTTCCAAGACAGTTTTATGGTTTATCGAATGTCTTAAGAAATTTAACTTTGTGTAAGTGGGGGAAAAAAATTAATAAAGATATATAATTTAATGTAAAGGGTTCTTGGAATATGAAATTTGAAAGAAGTGGTGGATATGGATAGCCAAGTGGTTAGGCTGTTGCACTCACAATCGCTAGATCGTCGGTTCGATTCACGAACTGAGCAGCACGTAGTGTTCTTGAGTAAAACACTTCATTTCCCGTTGCTCCAGTCTGCTCAGCTGTAAATGGGTCGCCCTGCACCGGAATAACCTTCCGATCGGAGAAACGCTGTAGCAAAGGGAAATATGGTTGCTTTTTCTAGCGGATCGAGCGACCACATAGAGACCGGCCCATTCGTTCGCTCTTTCGTTGAAGTTGAGGACTGTGTTTCCTTTGTCCTTTATTTGCTTCAGTCATCGGACTACGGCCATGTTGGAGCACAGCCTTAAAGGGTTTTAGTCGAACAGATCGCCCCCTCCCCGTATTCATGACGTTTAAAGTCTGGTACTTGTTCGATTGGTCTGTTTTGTTGAACTGCTAAGTTGCGGTAACTTAGAAAAATCGAAAAGGCACACAGACACAGACACACATACACACACACGCATACACAACACACACACACACACACACACAACACACAACACACACACACACACACACACACACACACACACACAACACACACAACACACAACACAACACTCACACAATACTCAACATACAACACATACACACAGAGCAGACAATCCACACAACACAACACACACACACACACACACACACAACACACACAACACACACAACACACAACACAACACTCAACATACAACACACGCACACACAGAGCAGACAATCCACACAACACAACACACACAGCACACACAACAGACAACACACACACACACACACACACACACACACAACACACACAACACACAACACAACACTCACACAATACTCAACATACAACACACACACACACACAGAGCAGACAACCCACACAACACAACACACACAGCACACACAACAGACAACACACACACACACACACACACACACCACACACACACACACACACACACACACACACACGACTCAGAACGTAGCGACGGGCGAAATACCGCTAAACATTTCGTCCAGCGTGCTAACGACCTGCCAGTCGGCCGCCTTGCCTTATACAACAATAATAACAACAAGATTGACAACAACGACAGTTGTTATTTAGAAAGTCATTGACTCGAAGACATGGATTAAACAATCTTCATTCTATCAACTCCAAATCCACACGGCTAATCTGCCTGACATATTTTAATCTCAACGGCAACGACTTTATAATTATCAAATGAAACTACTTTCATGAGTCGGTGAGAAACCGTGTATGTGTAATGTGGTCGAAATTCACCTCCGATTACATCACGCAATGAGTGTCAAAGGAAAAAGACCGGATAGTCACAAGTGGAACCAACAGTCAAAGGTATTCCAGTTATGCCCATCCCACCCTATTTTCAGAAACTCTTAGAATCTAAGAATCTAACACTACATTGCTCCAATGGTGGAGTGTGATTTGAGGGAGATTTGGTTGCTATTTTCAGCATATCGTGTGACTGTATTAACAACGTTTCTGAAGTTAAATGATTTCTATCGATCAATAAAAACCATAATGTCGGTTGTGACTAATGGTTACTTTCATTAAATGGTTCTTTTATTTGCCTCAAGGGCACAAAGAGAAACAAGGTTACAAAACAGGAAAAACAAAACACCAGAAAGTGTTGTTGCTATTGTTGTTTAGCCACAGGTCAACGCTGATCAGCCCTACTCCAACAGACTCATGATGAATGGCATTGCGACCGTGAACATCCCGTCCTTTAAGACAAAATCTCAGATAGCATTATCCAGTGAAGGCTTCGTTTTTGTAAAAGAGCGCCGTGTGATATGAAACAGGTTTGGCTGTTGGTTTTTACAGATCAAGCGATCATGTAAAGGCTTTTTCACTGGTTCATTATACCGTCTTTGATGGCGTAAAAGACGTCTGGTCATATTAAACATGCTCAAATTTGAGGAAGAAAGTTCTAAAATGTTTTAGTGCATTAAAGCTTATGGGGGGGGGGCGACTTCGCACATAGGACCTGACACGATCTTTTTAGAGATTTGTTAGTCTTCCATTTTATTTTGTTCTTTTTTGAAAAATGCGAGTCTTATATACGATATCAAATACGGTAAATTTTGTAATTTCTGTTCCTATCAGGTTAGAAAACAACTCAGAAGATATCCTTACAAGCAATGTGTCTTGTCGTGGAAGTTTCAGCGGTTTCGACTTCTTGTTTTTTTTGTTGTTTTTTTACAAGGCGCCATATTGTCGGCTAAATACGGACAAGCTAACCACTCTAACTACAGCTGCCTGGGATACTCAGACCGTAAAGAACTGGAATAAATGCAGGAAAATTCTGACTAATGTTCTGACAATTCCGAACAAACGCGGGGGGGGGGGGCATCTTGCGGCTACTCGACCTGCAAGAGATGGCAACCACATCTCTCTCAAATCACAATTTGCTGAGTTATAAAAGGAAGGACATATTGGATAAGTTTGGACGTAGTTGTTAAAAAGTAGATGGCCGAAGATGAACGCCCTTTGATGAAAGATCTGTGGAAACAGTTTGACCTGGGGATAAACGCCAACGAAACACAAGTGTTATGCGTAGAAAAGGGATGAGAATCACAAAAACAACAAAACCACAGTGAAAACTGGTGCCAATGACAACAACTATAATAAACATAGCATGTGACACCATGTTTGTTACACTTTGCTGATCTACGAGGTTGAGTTACACATTTCCGCGAACACACATGCACACAGACTCATATACACTCGCGCGCACACACACACACACACACACACACACACACACACACACACACACACACACACACAAACACACACACACACACACACACACATACACACACACACGCAAATATATTTAAAAACGTAAAGAAACTGGCATTCATATACGCACTCAACAAAATATACTGCGTTACCGCTTGGCTTACTCCTTCTATATATATGTATGTGTAAGTATATCTATATGTATATGTGTGTGTGAATATATAAATACACACACACACACACACACACACACACACATATATATATATATACATATATACATATATATAAGTATATATATATGT
>NC_043006.1:31581377-31583877 GCF_006345805.1 Octopus sinensis | reverse complement strand
TACCCAAGGCACACAGAGCTGCGCTCGGTAGTGAAGTGAAAACACGCTATAAAAATAAAACTACTGAATAATAATAATAATAATAATAATAATAATAATAATAATAATAATAATAATAATAATAATAATAATAATAATAATGATTTCAAACAAGACCTGCTACGTAACAATTATAGATAAGGAAACGCGAAGTTACTTACTGATCGACCAATAGTGCCTGTTTGACAAAAGACAAAAAACAAAAAAGAATACAATCCTTTAAAAATTGAAATGGGAAGAATTTGGAGCATGAGAACAGTAATGGTCGTGCCTATGATAATTGGTGCGTTGGGAACAGTAAGCAAAGATGTAGACAAGTGACTAAAGGAAATTGAACTAGAATGTCTGGTAGAGCTCCTACAGAAAGTTTGTCTCTTAGGGAGAGTAAGGATTATCAGAAGGGTTGAAAGACTACTGAAAACTTGTGAATACCTAGGTGGTAAACCCGCTATCCATATAAGACCGAATCTTAGCTAAACCATAATAATAATGATGATGTTGATGATGATGATGTTGATAATGATGATGATGATGATGGTGGTGGTGGTGATGATGATGATGATGATGGTGGTGATGATGATGATGATGATGGTGGTGGTGGTGGTGGTGGTGGTGATGATAATGATGATGATGCTGATAATGATGGTGGCGGCGGTGATGATGATGATGATAATGGTGATGATGATAATGATGATGATGATGATGGTGGTGGTGGTGGTGGTGGTGATGATGATGATGATGATGGTGATGATGATGATGATGATGATGGTGGTGGTGGTGGTGGTGATGATGATAATGATGATGATACTGATAATGATGGTGGCGGGGTGATGATGATGATGAAGATGGTGATGATGATAATGATGATGATGATGATGGTGGTGGTGGTGATGATGATGATGATGATGGTGATGATGATGATGATGATGATGATGGTGGTGGTGGTGGTGGTGGTGATGATGATGATGGTAATGATGATGATGATGATGATGGTGATGATGGTGGTGGTGATGATGATGATGGTAATGATGATGATGATGATGATGATGGTGACGATCCTTTTTTTTTATAAATCCCTTGTCTCCAGCAGTTTAACGAAGCTCTCAACAGGTTACCCAGCAGCTCAGTAGTGGTTGATAATTAAATTTCGAATTTTTTTCTTTCTTTATTTATGGAACTTTAATGTTTAATTACTGGTCTTTATTATCAATCATGAATGATTAATATTAATAAGCATAATTGCCCCTTACACTCTCCCCACATCCCACCGCCTGGTAAGCAATATGTCACACAGACCTACAGAGCTGCTGATGTAATGAAGCTTCGATAGTGTTTACCTTCTTTTTCCTTCGGCCCACGTTTTAGTCCTACTAGAGACCAGGTTTGCGTCCCAACCCCACTGAGACCACGCAAAAAGAACAGGACTCGATTCAATCGACTTAAGGCACATTCCTTTTGAAAACGTTAGCTTTCTACCATGTAAGGAATTATTGTATTGGCAAACGCATACAGCTGTAGAAGCAGCAGTAGTAGTGTGACTTAGTGGTTAGTGTATCCGGCTCACGATCGTAAAGTTGTCAGTTCGATTCCTGGCCTCGCGTTATGTCCTTGAGCAAGACACTTTGTTTCACGTTGTTCCAGTTCACTCAGCTGGCAAAAATGAGTTGTACCTGTAACTCAAAGGGCCAGCTTTGTCACACTCTGTGTCGCACTGAATCTCCACGAGAACTACGTGAAGGGTACGCGAGTCTATGGAGTGCTCAACCACTTGCACTTTAATTTCACGAGCAGCCTGTTCTGTAGATCAAAGCAACTGAAACCATGACCTTCGTAACCGACAGAGTGCTGCTGGTTTTGGTAGTAGTAGTAGTAGTAGTAGTAGTAGTAGTAGTAGTAGTAGTAGTAGTAATTGCAAGTGTTGTTTTGTTTCTTAATATTTTTATTTTTTCACCATTTATTCTGTTTCTCAAGAATAATTGTAGTTTGAAATGATAACTAGTGAAGCGGAAAGCTCTCTTTTCATGGAATATTACATAAACGGTTATAAATTCATAGGAATCTAACGTAAAGCTGAGTTTCAGCTGTGAGTAGGAAGTGCAAAGGGTTATCAGAGAAAAGATAATACTGACCAGATATACCCTTTCTACTATAGACACAAGGCCTGAAATTTGGGGAAGGGGCCTAATCGAGTACATCTAACATCAGTGCTTAACTGGTTCTGATCTTATCGACTCCGAAAGGATAAAAGGTAAAGTCGACTTGGGCGGAATTTGAACTTAGATTGCAAAAATTGAAGAAATGACGTTAAGCATTTATCCGGGGGTGGGTGTTAACGATTCTACCTGCTCGTCGCTTTACACTGACCAGGTACATATAACATCATTTAAAAACGGGTTCCTCGGTTAGAAAACTGTACAGCCCTTTCAAGATATATTTAAAGCTTAGGAGATGAAGAAATAAA
>NC_043006.1:31566377-31576377 GCF_006345805.1 Octopus sinensis | reverse complement strand
ATAATTACATATGCATCCCATTACACATGGAAAAAAACGGCAAATGAATTTCCCGGATTAGAAACTAGTTTCACAGTTTTCACTTTGCGTAAAGGCTGATAAAAAAAAAGCGTTGGTGCAGTACTTTGTTTAATCTTTACAGGCAAATATTTTATGCTATTAATAAGTATACATTAGGCGCTTGCGTGGCTGTGTGGTAAGAAGCTTGCAAAAAAGACCGTTAAAATAAATACTAGACTTGAAAAATAAGTCCTGAGGTCTAGCTGTTCGACCAAAACCTATGTTCCAGCATGGCCGCAGTCAAATGACTGAAAGAATAAAAAGAATAAAAAGAAAACAAAAAAACCCCAACAATATCCAGAATTGATTTACATTGTGGTTTCAAAATTTGGTAGCAGGCCAGGGGCAGTGAGCAAGTTGAAGGTACCGACTCCTGTGCTCCTCCGGTATCTATTTTTATCGAACCCCAAAATGATGAAGGGCAAAGTCGACCTGAGAAGAATTCGAACTCAGAACGTGGAGACGGACGGAACGCGGATAAGCCTTTATTACATCGTGCTCACCGTTCTGCCATCTCGTCGCCTAAAACGAGCTTATAGATTATTTGTTATATACATATCATATATTATTTTTTTTCTATACATATTTTATATTATTCTTTCTATACCTATTTTGTCTTCCCATCCCGCCACTTTCTGCCAATTTCACTCCCTCTGCACTACTTCCGTTTGATGAATGAAAAAAATAGCGATGTCCGACTTTTAATTAGTTGCTTCTGACGTCTTAGAACTCTTCAACTGGAATCCTTCAATTACGCATTAAACTATTAGCGCTTACCACAAGGCTCTGTTTGTTATATACAGCAATAATGGGTCACCGTTTAGATAACATTGGGTAGTCAAGGGGAAACCGGAAGCCGTTTTATTAGCAGAGGATCACCGCAGTGTTGCTTCCATGCTCAGTGGGAATTTTTTTTAATGAGAACAATTCTGTATATAAAGCTATTACTGCTGTTACAGAATGTTGCCATCTTATAAATAATAATTTCTACCACACCCAGGGGCCCTTATGTGATCATCTCACCTGCTAGAAACAACAGATAAATTTCATTCAAATCCCCGTTTTAACTTTTGGTTCAAGGCCTGTACATTTAGTGGGTGTTTGTCGATTATATTAACCCCGGCACTTGACTGGTTTTGTTTTATCGATCTCGAAAGATTAAGTGTAAAGTTGATCCCAATAGGTTTTGGAGTCAGATCATAAAGAGTTCGAAGAATTTAACTCAAATCACACCTAGCATCATCAGAAAAAAAGGTTACAATGACAAATGTAATCTTAGATACACTGTATCAGAAAGAGAATGACAACTTCGTGGACAGAATTTATTAAATGAACAAACAATATATGAATCGAACTAACTGCCAAGAATATGTTTTATCATGCGAAGCTGCAAAACCAATTTATTTAAGCCCTTCTAATAGTGGATTAAATGGCAATATGTCGATGGTAAGAACGGGTGCTCACTTGCTGGTGAGATGTAATGGGTCTCCTGGTTTCGTTCCTCTCTTGCCCACAAATTCATTCGTTTCTACTCTAGGCACAAGGCCCGAAATTTTTTGGGAGGGGCCAGTCGATTAGATCGACCTCAGTATGCAACTGATACTTAATTCATCGACCCCAAGAGGATGAAAGGCAAAGTCAAACTCGGCGGAATTTGAACTCAGAACGTAAAGACAGACGAAATAACTATTTCTTTACTACTCACAAGGGGCTAAACACAGAGAGGACAAACAAGGACAGACAAACGGATTAAGTCGATTAACTGGTACTTATTTAATCGACTCCGAAAGGATGAAAAGCAAAGTCGACCTCGGCGGAATTTGAACTCAGAACATAGCGGCAGACAAAATACGGCTAAGCATTTCGCCCGGCGAGCTTATGTTTCTGCCAGCTCACCGTCTTTGCCCACAAACTTATTGGGTGTAGAAAAGATATTCACGCCGGTCTCTCACAAATACTTTCGCAATCTAAATGCAAAGAAGGGAGGAGAGAGGAGAGGAGGGGGAGAGAGAGGGCTAAAGATATGGCCAAAGAACTTATATCTACAAGAAGTGACTAAAGATGCTATATAGATAGCATTTCTGTGGATTATAGCAGCCTTCTCTCTTTTCGTCAAGATATCACATTCATAAACGCACGTATATTTTCAACCACAAACTTTGCCACGCATGTATGTATGTGTGTGTGTGTATGTATGTATGCATGCATGAATGTATGTATGTATGTATAATTGTATGCATGCATGTACACACACACACACGCACACACTCACACACACATACACACATATGTATATTCTTTTATACATATGTATTTATGTCTATGCATATATGTACGCATATATTTATGTACGTATGAATACACGCACACACACCTACATACATACTCACACAAACATATATACATATGCAAACATGCATATTTGTGAGTAGAAACGCGTGGCCTAGTGATTAGGATGTTTCTCTCACAATCGCAAAATCATGGTTACGATTCGCAGACTGGATTCCTTGTCCTTACCTATAACATTTTTGCCCATGTTTAAATATAGGTAATATATCGGTAGTATTTTGCATACTTTTATCCCTTAAACGGTAATTTTAACCTCTAACCCAACAGTTGATTTTTCCTGTCTCTTCTCTAAGCTCGGTTTTCCAGCGTTCACCACTTCACCTGGTTATGGCTTAACAGCCCTCACCGTTTATTTTCACAGTTTTGTTTTTACTGTCCTGTTTTTGTTGCCACTTTAACCCTCCACAAACAATCCCAAATTTTACTAAATTTGTTTTGCGGGAAGGACTATTTTAACGAAGTCGCGTCTTGTCCCTACATTCGAACGCGGAGTAGCTAAAACAGGCGACAACTGATGAAGGGAATGTTCGTTATGTTGCCTGTCTCGTTTCTCTGTTTGTTTCATTCGTTGTTCGAAAAAAGTTCGTTTACTATGTTTTTTGTTTTTTATGTTCTCGTTTTTTGACGTCCTGTGCCCATATATGCATGTATATATACATATATATGTATGTATACATATGTACACAGAAGGACACCCACTCCTCATCAGTTATCGGCCAGAGGGGAAATTGCAATTTCGTGCCATCATCGATAATATTGCTTCCACTCTGGAGGCACCGGCAAGGAACTTGCCGGGGAATAGGACCAGAACATAACAAAATGAGACAGACAAACAGTAAATGAATAAACAAGCAATACGGAAATGGATATACGGAAATGGATAAAAGTTATATATGTGTGTGTGTGTGTGAGTGTGTGTGTGTGTGTGTGTGTGTGTGTGTGTGTGTGTGTGTGTGGTGTGTGTGTGTGTGTATACATATAATACTATTTTGCGGGCATTGCCAATTGCGAAGCACTGAATCTTACCGTTAAAGGTGCGAAACTGAACACTACCATGGGTCGATAACTGATGAAGAATGACGGACCTTCACTTTGTCTCCCGTTCCTACTTACATTCAATATACGTTATCTCGTTTGTTTATAATTTTTTTCATTTAACAAGTAATGGAACACAACACACACGAGTACGAGTACATGGAATATAAACTATTTTTTCGAACAACGAAAGACACAAATGGGGAACAAGACGAATAACACAAAGAACGACCCTTTATCATTTGTTGGCTGTTTCTCTACATTCGTATTTCGAGCATTTAACAACAATATACGCTTTGGATAAAACAGTTGTTCCTGCAAAGCAAATTAATTAAAATTTGAGATTTTGCAGTGGGTCAAAATTGGTAACACAAACAGGACAGTGAAAACGAACAGGAAGGGCTGCTAAGCCTAGGTGAACGCATAAATCAAGCTTGGACAGGAGACACAGAAGAACACGTCTTATATATATATATATATATATATATATATATATTATATATATATAGGCGCAAGAGTGACTGTATGGTAAGTAGCATGCTTACCAACCATATGGTTCCAGGTTCAGTCAGACTGCGTGGCACCTTGGACAGGTGTCTTCTAGTATAGCCGCGGGCCTACAAAAGCCTTATGATAGACGGAAAGTGAAAGTAACTTGTCGTATACACACTCACGCACACACACACACACACACATATATGTATATATGTATATGTGTGTGTTCATACGTTTGTGCGTCAGCCCCCCCCCCACCACCATCGCTTGACAACCGATGCTGGTGTGTTTACGTCCCCGTAACTTAGCAGTTCGGCAAAGGAAACCGATAGAATAAGTACTAGGCTTACAACGAATAAGTTCTGGGGTCGATTTCTTCGACTAAAGGCGGTGCTCCAGCATGGGCGAAGTCAAATGACTGAAACAAATAAAAGAATAAAAGGCTACATATATATACATACATATGTATATATGTATATATGTATATATGTATATGTATGTATGTATGTTATATATATATATATATTATATATATATATATATATATATATATATTATATATATATATATATATATATATTATATATATATATATATATATATGTATGTATGTTTGTGTATGTATATGTGTGTGTGTATGGTATGGTATATATGTATTCTTGTATCTATTCATATTTCAGCACAAAAATAATGAGACCATTCTTATTAAATCCTCTGTCAAATACAAACCCAGCAGCTACAATCTATTTACCCTCTAGAAAATATTATACATAATATAAATTTACTTTTCTACCTGAAACCATTGGCGCGTCTCGTTATGTTATGGAATTCTGCAAAAGGAAATTAAAAGTGTTATTTCTCAGACAAAGGAATTATCATCTACTATATATTCTGGAGAGGCAATCAGCAAGCGGAAACGCGAAAATATGCAAGAATAATCAAAAATTTAGCATGCCATTCTATGCTGTTGGTGATGTCAAAATTCCAATGAAGAAGATTTGCGTCCGAACCATTTCTTTCTCCAAATTCTTAATTTAGAGAACTGAGATATGAAAGATTACATGCATATAATATAAGTTGAAGCGACATATGCCTTTCGAAGCACAAGGCACTGACACACACGCACATACATATATACACTCATATACATACATACATACATACATACATACATACATACATACATACATACATACATACATGTAATGTTCATGCACACATGTTTGTGTGTACATATATATATATAATTTTGGATAGGCTTGATAGCATCGTATAAACATTTTTTCGAGAATATTAATATTTATTTTAATTATATTATATGTATGTGTGTGTCTGTGTCTGTGTGTGTATGTATGTATGTATTTGTGTATATATATATATTTAAAAACATATATATGGTAATGCAATTGAAACAATTGTCGAATTTTTAAGGACAATTTTCTCTGTACGTATTTTTTGTTTATATATATATATATATATATATATATATATATTATATATATTATATATATATTATATATATATATATTATATTATATATATATATTATATATATATATATACTCATTATCTTTTATTAAACTTTTAATACTTTTGATATATATTTAAAATAATATTAATAATTAATTTTATGTATTGGCTTAAGTTTTTCATTGTTTGATTTGCCTAATAGTGGTTTTATCTCTAATTTAATATTATATATATATATATATATATATATATGTACTAAGCAATTAAGGGTTTAGCAACGAATTGCCTCACCATACACCGAATTTAGAAATAGCAGTCAAAGAGTTATAGCTATTCTTTCTACTAAAAGGGAGATCTCAGTAAAAACACAGCACTTGAAAGGCAAACACTGAGATCTCTCTTTTAGTAGAAAGAATAGCTATAACTCTTTGACTGCTATTTCTAAATTCGGTGTGTGGTGAGGCAATTCGTTGCTAAACCCTTAATTGCTTAGTATTACTTAAATTTTCCTCGAATGAGGCTTTTACATGCCGAAATCTACTTGGTGTAATTAATAATTATTCCAATTAATTAATTTCACCCTTTATTGTAACTGATAACCATATATATATATATATATATATATATATATATATATATATATATATATATATATATATATATATATATATATATATATATATATATATATATATATATATTTATTTATATATATATGGAGAGAGAGAGAGAGAGAGAGAGAGAGAGAGAGAGTATTGACTTATACACTTTTAATATACTTGGTAGTAGATGACGGTCACAAAACGAAACACACTGCCCCTCATCAGCAATTAACACTTCATAAATTCTACGTTTTTGTGAAACTCACCTATTATACAAGGTGAAAGTTTTCAAAATGTTCGCACCATCCTTTCCAGTTGTCTCCCCTTCCTTCAAATGCCTTCAACGATGACTTTACACCACAAGTACACTCAACCACTAAGATACATACACTAAATATGAAAGTGATCTCCGTCAGAAACTCTGAGGATGAGTTTTCAGTTGTTTAATCAACTAGCTACCTTCTCATTGATTTAGCGTTTAATATGGCTGGGTATTCCAAAGTTATCTGTGCTCTTAACGTAATTTCAGATAGAGTACGTGATAAAAATGGAACTTTGCATTTATAGATACAATCTATCGGACAGGCTTCCGTACAGTTTCTCTTTGTCCAGTTTCAGTCACAAAGCATGTAACAGTAAAAGAACTTCAATATAAGTATTGTGTGTGTATGTGTGTGTGTGCGTGTGTGTTTGGACGATTCTATGAATATACCCATATGCGTGCATGATAGTTTGCAACTATGTATTCATGCTGTCATGTTCATGCACATACAGCGGTTGGACAAAATAATGGAAATACCAAGCATCATAGCATCATAATTTTGAAATATCTTTAAAACCGTCAAAAGCTTGTTTATTTTTATGTCATTTGATTTATTATTAGTGTTGCTTAATATGTTTTGCTAAAATTGCTCTTTCCTTTCAGATATCATCAGAAAAAAGTAATTAAAATTCATTAAAATGACAGATCTATCGGACTTTCAAAGAGGTCAAATTGTTGATGCTCGTATGGCAGGCGCTAGCGTAACAAAAACAGCCGAAATGTTTGGTGTATCAAGAAGTACTGTCTCGAAAGTAATGACAGCTTTTGAGAAAGAGGGTAAAACTGCCTCGTCGAAACAAAACTCCGGAAGAAAACCAAAACTTTCAGATAGGGACCGTCGGACTCTTCTGCGAATTGTTAGAAAGGATCACAAAAGTACAGCTCCCAAAATTAGTGCAGAGCTTAATGACCTCCTCGAGAACCCAGTTTCTACAAAAACTGTTCACTGGGAGCTGCACAAAGCCAGATTTCACGGGATGGCTGTAATCAGAAAGCCACTACTTTCAAAAACAAACGTCGTAAAGCGTTTAGATCGGAATAAAAACCTACAGAATTGGTCCCTAGAGCAGTGGAAGAATGTTATTTTCTCGGCCGAGTCATCCTTTACCTTATTTCCGACCACCGGCCAAGTATACGTGTGGAGACAACCAAAAGAAGCATTTGACCCAGACTGCCTTCTTTCAACTGTTAAACATGGCGGAGGATCTGTGATCTGGGGTGGGGGTTATATCTTGGAAATCCGCCGGCCCAATGGTTTCCCTTCATGGCAGAATTAATAATCAAGACTATTTAAGCTTTTAATCTGATCAAATTCATTCTATGGTTACGCAAATTACGTCACGGTGAAAATGATGATGACAATATTCTTCACAGCTCTGCTACCTTCTGTGGGGGGGATCGACTTTCGATAAAAACCATTTACAAACGAAGCAAAATTCGTCCAAAATTATCTCTCATACTTCCAAACGAAAAACTAATTTTTTACACTCATACATATATACATACATGCACACACACACATATCTGCATGTATGTATGTATGTATGTATGTATGTATGTATGTATGTATGTGTGTGTGTGTGTGTGTGTATGTATGTATTATGTATGTATGTATGTATGTATGTATGTGTGTGGTGTGTGTGTGTGTGTGTGTGTATGTATGTATGTATGTATGTATGTATGAAATGGCCAAGTGGTTAGGGTAGCGGACTCACGGTCGTAGGATTGCGGTTTCGATGCCCAGAGCGGGCGTTGTGAGTGCTTAATGAGCGGAAACACCTAAAGCTCCACGAGGCTCCGGCAGGGGGTGGCGGTGAACCCTGCTGTACTCTTTCACCACAACTTTCTCTCACTTTTTCTTCCCGTTTCTGTTGCACCTGTATTTCAAAGGACCAGCCTTGTCACGCTGAATCTCACCGAGAACTGCGTTAAGGGTACACGTATCTGCGGAGTACTCAGCCACTTGCACGTTAATTTCACGAACAGGGTGTTCCGTTGATTTGATCAACTGGAACCCTCGTCGTCGTTACCGACGGAGTGCCACGAGCTTTATGCATGCATGCATGCATGTATACATGTATGTATGCATGTTTGCATGTGTGTTTTTGTCCTTTTATCACATGTCTAAATACACTTTCACTTGTATTCACTGTTCTGGTCATTAAATATGCTTTCACCTACTTTGTCGAATTAAAGAGAATTTAAAAGACGCTGACAGAGAAATCTTATAGTTTCCGCTATTTATCGTTCTATTCACTTTTACTATTTTCTTCAAATGATAAATGGAATATTAATCGTGAGGGTTTTTTTTTCTCATTTTTTTGCTGTCGTTACCGATGTAGCTGTTGTGTAACTCTCGGCCAATTCCAGTAAAATCGATTAACACACACACATACATACACACATACACATGCACATGCACGCAGACATACACACACACACACACACACACACACATACGCACACACGCACACTTACATCCACACACACACGCACGCATGCACTCATACATACACAGACGCGCACACGCACATACACACATACACGCACGCATGCACGCACACAGACACACACACATACACACACGCATGCATGCACACATACACACACGCGCACACACACATACCCACACCCACACGCACGCATACACACATACATACGCACACACACACACACATACACACACGCACACACACACACACGCACACACACACACTCACACACACACTCACACACACACACACACACGTATGTCTGCCACGACTCCTTTCACAGCAGCACCAATATGTTTATCCTTAAACATAAGAGGTCAAGAAAGGAGCGTCGATGTCATGGCTCCCTTTCCGCCAATCCTTTCCTCAAACCCCATTTGTTCGATAATATAACGATTATAAATACGTTTCCGTATCCTTTAGAATTTTTATAGATATTCCATTTTGTTTAGATTGGAAAACAATAGGTTAAGTCAGTCTTCACCTATTTAAAGTTGGAAACATTAAACTGTTAACTAGAAATAAATATAAAGAGAAAACGAAAAGTGAAATAAACGCACAATTAGTCAATGACTAAGATGAATTTTTCATACATCCGGTAAGTAGAGGAGTCAACTCCGTACAGATTTCGATCTTATTCTGACCTTTTCAGCGACGCATAACCTCCACAGACCTGTTGTAATAGTGATGAATGTCTAAGTATAAAACATTAGAGATTTACTCGTGTCGGGAATTTGAATTGCTCAGAGGTTAAAATAATTCATTAGTCAACTTAGAGTTCACATATTTATATTTAAGCGGATCACAAGTTCTTTTGGACTCTACTGTTTCACTTCAATATATTTACGTTGTCTTATCAATAAGTATCCGGACTGTTGCTATAGTAACGAAGCTAAAGCACGGAGAGTGAAGCCGCTGGGCACAAAGTGACCTTGAACCCTGCTGGGCATGCGCACTAAGTTTTAACGTTCCAGCTCACTTCCGCTGTTTACAGAAGTGCTTGGAAGGAAGGTGTGTAGTGTGTGATTATTGCATTAACCATGACAGAGAAAGTTGAGCAGAGAATCTGCATCAAATTTTGCCAAAAGCCTGGCGATACCTGCTCAAAAGCCTGCGCAAAGTTTTCAAAAAGTCTTCATCGTTCTTGACACAATCAATGAGATCTTATGCAACCG
>NC_043006.1:31558877-31561377 GCF_006345805.1 Octopus sinensis | reverse complement strand
ACATCACCTCAATCGAGTACTTCATGTCTGAGGCTCCGGCGAAGATAAAAGTTGACATTCAATTATGAGTCCACCGCATCTTACATCATAAACGGCTGAAAGATAATGAAGTTCAAGCGATAATTGCTTATTCCCCTTGACATTTTAATTTCTTATTACCGCTTTGTACTCAACTGACGCTTTGTTCTGAAGCAGATATTAGTGTTCTACATTAGGTTTGTAGTCTCACAATGCCTAAGTGAATATAATATATATATATATATATATATATATATATATATATATATATATATATATATATATATATATATATAATACAAAAATGGGACAAGAACGCCAAACACCAGACAGTTAGGTGATACAAAAAAGGGGGACACACAAAACATCCAGACAGACGATACAAAGAAAACAAGGACGGATCATTCGGAGTTTTCTATCCTCAGTCGAGTTCCAGATTATCTTTGCAATTTCGGCTGGTTATACTCGAGATTGCTCTAACCTGACCAGCCCCAATGAAAAACTAAGCTAAGAGCACTAGATTCCTTGGAAGAAAGTAGTGAATGTATACTAAAACAAGGACGGGAAAAACACGGAGAAATAGTACATGAATACAAATAACAGGACATAAACAACGGGTGTCTTTCGACTAAAGACGAATTATACAAGTTTATAAAGCAGCCATTCTTACTACTTTCTTGTATGGCCCAGGATCGTGGATACCCTATAGACGACATATTAACCAACAAGACATCTTCCACAAAGACTGTCTGAGGATAACCTGTGGTTATTCACTAAAAGCAGTTTCTAATACCAACGAATTAATGGTATTAAAAACTTTGGTGCAACCAGCATTAACAGGCTTCGGGGTGCAAGGCACCCTGAAAAGCTGCTGCAAATATACCACCAGCACTGACCTGTAATCCTCATACTTGCAACATCTGTGGCCTTCTTTGCAAATCGTTGGCAGGACTTAAATGTCTCATTATGACTGACAGAGAAAAAGGACGTTGTCGGAGACTCATACGCCGAAACCGACGGGAGAGTCCATCATATATATATATATATTATATATATATATAATATATATATATAGATAATATATATATATATATATATATATATATATTATATATATATATATATATATATTTATTATTTATGCTATATATAATATCATAGGTTGGACAAAATAATGGAAACACCTTAAAATTTCAAACAAATATATTTTAATATGGGGTAAGACCGCCTTTGACAGTAATTACAGCTTGATTCTACAAGTCTGAACTCGTTCAAAGTTTCAATTGTTTCCAAAGAAATTTTTGTCCATTCTTAGATAAAACATCTCCAGTTCTTGTCGGGATTATGGTGGAAGGATATCGACTCCTTGCTTTTCTAAAATGCACCATAAATGTTCAATAATATTGAGATCTGGGGACTGTGGTGGCCAGAAGATGTTCAACTTCACTAGAATGTTCCTCGTGCAATTAACACAACTTTAACTGTGTGAATTGGTACATTATCATCTTAAAATTGCTTTTCCTTCCGGAAACCGTTCCGCAACCATAGGATGAATTTGATCAGATAAAATGCTTAAATAGTCTTATGACTATTAATTCTGTCATGAAGGAAACCATTGGGCCGGCAGATTTCCAAGATATAACCCCTAGATCATTACAGATCCCCCTCCATGTTTACAGTTGGAAGAAGGCAGTCTGGGTCAATGCTTCTTTTGGCTGTCTTCACACGTATACTCGTCGGTGGTTGGAAATAAGGTAAAGGATGACTCGCCGAGAAAATAACATTCTTCCACTGCTCTAGGGACCAATTCTGGGTTTTTAATACCCCCACTCTAAACGCTTTGCAACGTTTGTTTTTGAAAGTAGTGGCTTTCTGATTGCAGCCCTTCCGTGAAATCCGGCTTTGGCAGCTACCGGTGAACAGTTTTTGTGGAAACTGGGTTCTCGAGGTTGTCATTAAGCTCTGCAGTTATTTTGGGAGCTGTACTTTTGTGATCCTTTCTAACAATTCGCATAAGAGTCCCTGTCTGAAAGTTTTGATTTTCTTCCGGAGCTTTGTTTCGACGAGGAGGTTTTACCCTCTTTCTCAAAGCAGTTCATTACTTTCGAGATATTACTTCTTGATACACACAACAATACGTGCACCAACAATTTGACTTCTTTGAATGTTCGACAGATCTGATTAATTTTTAACACAACCTTTTTCTGATGATATCTGAAAAGAAGCATCAATTTTAGCAACACATATTAAGCAACAGTAATAATAAATCAAATAACATAAAAATAAAAAGCTTTTGACAGTTTTATAATATTAAAAAATATGATGCTATGATGCTAGGTGTTTCCATTCTTTTGTCCAACCCTTGTATGTCTATATATATATATATATATATATATATATATATATATATATATATATATATATATATATATATATATTTATTTATTTATATATATATATACAGAGGTTGGACAAAATAATG
>NC_043006.1:31543877-31553877 GCF_006345805.1 Octopus sinensis | reverse complement strand
CCTTCTTTGACAAAGGACCCACTTTTCATTGTTCTTTTCAAAGGTTCACAATACAAGAATTCTTCTTTGAAAATCTTAACCCTATTTATAACCTGCATATACAAACAACTGAGCAAGAGACAGTCAGAATATCTTAGGGAACCTCTTTGATTTCCGAAATTAATGTTTAATATCATCTGACATATCAGATAGCGAAAGGTATCATATGATTGTAACAGAAAATTTGGTTCGGTATCTTTGCAGCATTTCCTCTTAAAATGCCATCAACAATAAATCGGTGACAAGGTAAGATCACAATTTCAGCTCTTGTGTGAGTTTGTATTTTTACAATTGTCAAGGCAATCAAATAAGGATCTTCGTCTTGTTGATACATTTACTGACTCTGATCTAATCACACACGTTTCAAATTAGATGTTTTCCACTCGAAATGGAACTGTCCTTTGTCACTTAGTTCAACTCGATCAGTTGAGAAATGTTGTTCCAGAAAACTTGGTTTCATTGAATGATTTGATAAAACTTCAGATTACAACGCTTTGTGGTGCTATGTGGTGTAAATTCCGTGGTTGTGTGGTACGAAGCTTGCTTCCCAACCACATGCTTCCAGGTTCAGTCCCAGTTCGTGATACATTGGGAAAAAGTTCTTCTATTGTAGCCTCAGGGCGACCAAAACCTTTCGAGTGGATTTGGAAAATGGAAACTGAAAGTAGCCCGTCGTTTATATATGTGTGTGCGAGTGAGTGTGTGCGTGCGCGCGCGTGTATGTTTTCCCATGCCACCGCTTTACAACCGGTGTTGTTGTGTTTGCGTCCACATAACTTAGCCGTTCAGCAAAAGGGACCGGTAGAATAGCTACCGAGCTTCAAAAAAGTAAGATTGATTCGTTCCTCTAAAAATTCATCAAAGGTAGTGCTGCAGAATGGCCGCAGTCTAACGACTAAAACAAGTAAAAAGTGATGTATGTGTGCATGTGTGAGAGAATGTGTGAGTGTGTGCGCGTGTGTGTGTGTGTGTCTGTGTGTGTGTGCATATCTGTGAATGTATACTGAATGGTCATAAGTTGAATGCTTTTGATCCTACATCGGTTCTATGAGACCTGATCTGCGTGGCAAAACAACAACAACAACAGCAACAGCAACAACAATTCCTCCTGGCTGCTTTATGTAATCCGATTCCCATCAGCTTACCATGCTGGATACGACATGGTGAACTTCATGACGCCAGGGCTAGATTAATTGTTCATTAAAACCTTCTCTATTCATTGCTTTAAACATATACGTACATATGTATACACGAACATACAGACATATACACACAGGTGTATATATATATATATATATATATGGGTGTATATATCTGTCTATATATATATGTATATATCTATATACATATGTATACATACATGTATATATATCTATCTATCTATGCATATACATATATATATATATACATACATATATACATATATCTGCATATATAGATATATATACGTATACATACATTATATATATATGTATATATATATATATACACATACATACACACACATACATACATATATATATATATGTGTGTGTGTGTATGTATGTGCGTGTGTATATAATACTAAAATGAAATAACTGAGGAGGATAAAGAAATACCCAGGGACGCCTGCTGCATTAACACTTATAGTAAATTAGTTGCTAACATTTTTGATGTAGTTTGCTAAGAAATTTTAATTAATTGTAGCCCAGATAATAAAGTAGAAAACCATTTTTAGACAGTTTATGATCGAACAAGACCCGGGCTACTCGTTAGCTAACCAGGAGGTATATTTGTAGTCATTCTGCCAGCTTAATGAAGTAGTCAAATCTTCCTTTAAAAACACTCCACCGTCTTAAAAATAGAAGGGCACATTGAATAATCTAGTCCAGGGTGAACTATGTCAGTATAAAAATTAGATGGGATAGCCGCAGCAGAAATGCTTTTCATCGTTGGTTTCCTCAAGCAGATCCGATCTGGGACTAAGTTACAGGCTAACTATTGAAAAGAATCTTAATTGGAAGTAAACCCTACCCTAGATCCACCCCAAATACAGGGTGAAGTTAAATCCCGTCAATAAAGCAGCTTCATTTCTTCGTATTCATTAATCTTATATGTTATTAACAACAAAACTAAAAGCAGGAATTACATTTAAATCCTATTCAAAACATTACATCTAATGATGGATGATAAAAAATTAATTATTCATTATGCCTCGTTTAATTTTTGGCAGGATTTATTTGAGCGTTATTAAAATTATGATTTGTTCAAGAAATAATTATTTGAATGTTAGAAATATTAGTTATAACTGTTTTTTTTTAAACCTTTGTACACTACGTATATTTCCCTTCCTTTTCATTGTATACCATTTATACTTACTATTTTCGTTTTTCGTGACTTATTTAATTATTTTATCATTTTATTATATGTCAACCTCCACACTTTACGCCTGTCTTTGTACTGTTCCCCCCGTCTTTCACCCTGGTGGCAAATAAATGAAATCATTATTATTATTTTGGTTTGGTTAAGTTTCGGTCTTATTTGTGGTAGGATTTATGTGGGCAGCGAGTTGCCACCTGTAACCGTAGATATCCACAAGTTTTCAGTTGTCTTTCTGGTGCTTAGATCCCTCCTGATTATCCTTGCTTTCCCTAACAGACAAACTCTCTGTAGGAGTTCTACCATGTGTTCTATTCCAATCCCCTTCAGCCATTTGTCTATATCTTGGCTTACTGTTACCAACGCACCAATTATCATAGGCACGGCCTTTACTGTTCTTATGCTCCAAATTCTTCCTATTTCAAATTTTAAAGGGATTATATTTTTCTATTCGTCCTCTTTCTTTACGATCTTGGAATATATTTTTCTTTACCGCCCACAAGGGGCTAAACATAGAGGGGGACAAACAAGGACAGTTAAAGGGATCAAGTCGATGACATCGACCCCAGTGCGAAACGAGTACTTTATTTATCGACCCCGAAAGGATGAAAGGCAAAGTCGACCTCGGCGAATTTGAACTCAGAATGTAACGACCGACGAAATACCGCTAAGCATTTCGCCCGGCGTGCTAACGTTTCTGCCAGCTCGCCGTCTTCATTACGATCTTGGAATATAACGGGATTGATGCATCGATAAGTAAGCAACTTCAATCTGTCTGACGTGCTTTCTTTGATTTCACTCTTGTCCTTTTCTCCTAATACGCGCTTGATCACGTGTTCTTTATTAACTATCTTTAGTAGATTTTCTGTGCTGGTCTGTAAATACTCTACTAGGCCTTTTCTTTCCATCTGTACTGCTATTAAGCCTCTTCCACCCTGGTCTCACCTCAAGTACAGCCGGTTGGTATCAGCTTTCGGATGATGGGTTCCATACATTGTCAACAACTTTCTAGTTTTTCTGTCAATTTTCTTTAAATCATTTTGGTCCAGTCTTTAATTCCATTATTATTATTATATGAAAACGCACAGCTTATTTTGCTGGGTATGATGGAAAGCGGTGACACTTGTTTACTGGTTATGCTTCAAGAACCCTGCGAAGAATTCTTGCAGTTCCAAGCAATGCTGATTTTTGTAGGTGTTCTACCATCACACTTGCAAAAATCTTTATTATTATTATTATTATTATTATTATTATTATTGTTGTTGTTGTTGTTGTTGTTGTTGTTGTTGTTGTTATTGTTGTTGTTGATGTTATTGTCATTATTTTGGTTAAGCTCAGGTACATCCTTATACAGCCTTATTCCTGGTAGGAATTATGATAGCGGGTTACTAGTAGTAACCATAGGTACTACTACTACTACTACTACTACTACTACTACTACTACTACTACTACTACTAATAATAATAATAATAATAATAATATAATAATAATAATAATAATAATAATACTAATACTACAACTATTATTATTAGTAGTAGTGTGGGGGAGGGTATGCGCTGTAACAGCGCGTTGTTGCATCCACCATTTGTTGGTGATCCCCTATTCCCGGCGGATGATGCCTTTGTACCATTCAGGCGACAATCAGCCAGTTCATGGGCCTGTTTTTCTGGGTAGTCGTTGAGATAGAGGGTTTTATGCGGTCGGAGTGCAAATCTTGCCCCAACCCCTTTCAGTCGCCCTTTACAAGAGGCAGAGGAAAAGCTGGGTTCTGTTCTTTGGCATGTCGGTTCTCACACAGAACATATCTACATTGAATGGACCTCAGTCTATCAAAGAACCCCCAGAATATTCTATAATCCGAATTCCTAAATGAATTAACGTCTTGACAAAGATGGCAAAATAAGGCAGAAGCATCGAACTGCCTCATTCATTAAAACTCTACAAGTGAAGAAAGGTTATAGAAATAGTAGTAATTGCATGGTTAGATGGTGCTCCAGTATGGCTGCAACCTACGGGCTGAACTAGGGGATGTGTAATGTGTGCGCGTACGTGTGTTTGCGGGTGCACTCGTATGTATACAAGTGTGTGCAAATTACATATATATATATATATATATATATATATAATATATATATATATATATATATATATATTATATATATATACATGCATACATACATATACATATATATATATATATATATAAAAAGGAAATGAAGAAAATGCTGACAAAATAATTTAAGTATGGGAGAGTGTATTTAATTACGTGAAAGTTCTTTTTACCAGTTGCGCATTTGTTATGCTTATCAAAATATATATTTTTAAGAGAGATAGTGTTCCTTTCTGATAGATTTTTTTCTCTTATCTTTTCTCAGATAAGAGAAAAAAATCTATCAGAAAGGAACTCTATCTCTCTTAAAAAAATATCTTTTGATAAGCATAACAAATGCGCAACCGGTAAAAAGAACTTTCACCTAATTAAATACACTCTCCCTTACTTAAATTATTTTGTCAGCATTTTCTTCATTTCCTTTTTTTATATATCACAACTCGTGTTCCACATCTCCTTTTTTAAATATATATATATATATATATATATATATATATATATATATATATATATATATATATTATATATATATATATATATATATATATATATGTAATATATATATAGTTGAAACATTCCTGTCACAACCTGGGACCTTGAAGACTGCTTAAATGCAAGAAAGTATACTAGTCCCTTAATATTTGATATTCAATATTTCATTTATTCAATAAGACAATCAATACTTCATTTCATTTCACTATATATACTATATATATTATTATACTATATATTCTATATTCTACATTAATATTATAAAGAATATAAATAAAACATATATAAATATATATATATATAATATACAATATAGTATCACATATCTAGTATTACATGTTATATAATGCGTGTATGTGAGTAAATGCGTGATCTGTATGCGTGCGTGTGTGTAAGCGTTTCCAATCACGGTCGAGCACTTTAATGTAGATTGAGGTGAGTGCAATCTAATTTTATCGTTCTCATTCCTTCGCTAACCAGTGAACTTCACATCCACACTTCACGTCGTTTTGTAACTTAAACACTTCTAAGTGAACAAAATAGATTTGCCAGTCTTTTAAAATCTTTCTGCTTCGCCAACGAATGCACGCTTTCCCGAAACCTAAGATCTCACGCTTCAAGTAGTAATAGTTTTGTAAATATATCAACATTTTATATATTTTGAACTATATCTTGCACATGTGACAGATCATATGTATGTATGTATGTGTATGCATATATTTATATGTATATATATATATATATATATATTATATATATATATATATATATATTATATATATATATATTATATATATATATATAATAATATATATATAATAATATATATATGCAAATATACATACGTATATGTACATGCTTACATCTATACGTATATATATATGCATATGTGGGCACAGGACGTCACGAAACGTGTACAACAAAAAATAGTTCGAGTACATGGAATATAAACAATCTTTTTCCAACAACGAAGGAAACAAATGGAAAATAAGATAAACAACATAAAGAACGACCCAGCATCAGTTGCTGGTTGTTTTTTACTCTCGTATTTCGAGCATTTAACAAGATACGCGTTCGATAAAACAATTCCTCCTGTAAAGCAAATGAAAGAAAATTTGGGATTTTGCGGAGGGTCAAAATTGGTAACACAAACAGGACAGTGAAAACAAACAGGAAGGGCTGCTAAGCCTAAACGAGGTTGTTGTTAAATCAAGCTAGGACAGGAGATAAACAAGAATACGTCTTCTTTGTTCCAGCTACAACGGAGAGACAGAAAGAAAGATGGCCGATGGTCACGTTGGAGCCACGTGAGCAAGGGGGGGGAGTGAAGAAGAGAGAGTGACAGAGTAATAGGATAGAATAGTGGGAGAAAAGGAGGTAAAAGAATAAGAGAGAGAAAAACGTGAGAGGGTATGTATGTATATATATATATATATATATATGTATATATATATATATAAATACACACATACATACATACATAAATATATACATACATACAAACATACATATATATTATATACATATATACACACACACACATATATCTATCTATTTATAAATACACACACACGCGCGCATACACACACACACACGCGCGCATACACACACACACACACGCACATATATATATATATTTCCACATACCATATTATATGAAGCTACATTATATTATATTATATGTTTTTCCAAAAGTTTGGATAGAAAGATGTGGGACTCTGCTGCAACTGACTTGCTTCTGACTGGAGTTTGAAAATTCTCCTGTTTTTATAGAGAGCATGACACAAATTGATTTCAAATTCTGGCACAAGGCCCGCAATTTCGGGCTAAGTCGAATTCATCGACCCCAGTACTTCAAGTGTCGGTGGAATTTGAACTCACAACGTAAAGGCGGACGAAATGCAGCTAAGCTTTTCGACCAGCATGCCAACGATTTCGCCAGCTCTCTACTTTAAACATGCTTCAAATTAGCATCAGTTTAGGATACAATGTGAATGGCAGAAGTTGAATACGATGAAGGTGGCGAGTTGGCAGACTCGTTAGCGCGCCGGGCGAAATACTTAGCGGTATTTCGTCTGCCGCTACGTTCTGAGTTCAAATTCCGCCGAGGTCGACTTTGCCTTTCATCCTTTCGGGGTCGATAAATTAAGTACCAGTTACGCACTGAGGTCGATCTAATCGACTTAATCCCTTTGTCTGTCCTTGTTTGTCCCCTCTATGTTTAGCTCCCTGTGGGAAATAAAGAAATAAGAAGTTGATCACGTGGTTAGGCTTAGAAATATTTTGTAAGTTCCATACGTTGCATTGGTATCTTATATAAGAAAAAAATCATGATTATGTTCAAAGTTTAAGTTGTTGACTGTGTAAAATCAACATGTCAAGCGGCAGAATGTGTTTGTACAGTCTTGGTTTGTCTTTCTTAATTCATACTTGGTCTGTGGTTTTGACTGAACAAAGGTCAAGTGGGAAGACTAACAATCTGGGGTACATATTTTTTCCACATATGTCTATGTCCCTAGTCAATGGAATCTGCCTAGTACTAGGGTCTCGTACTTATTGACGATGAATTGTCAGTCTATTTTTGAAAGCAAGCTTTGTTTGACCTATGTAATTCTCGTTACATCCTTAAGTTTTAATGACAAATTTTTTGACGAGCAGGTAAAACGACATTTATATAGTAAAAATCAGTCCTGATTTAAATTTATATATTTTGTCTTCAATGGGGATCATGCCAGTCAGAAGAAAGACAGCTGTGGCATAGTCCCACGCATTTCTATGTTACTTAACTTTTGAAAATCAGAAAAATCTATGAAATCGGTTAAACCTTTAAAATATACCATCTTAAAGATTTCAAATGAACTTCAACTTCTATCTCTCTCTTTATATATATGTATATATATATATATATATATATAAAATTAATAAATAAATAAAACATATGCATATATACATACATATATGTACGTACCTACCTCTACATGTATATATACATGCATATATGGGTACAGGACACCAAAAAACGTCGGACACAATGAGAAACGAAAACATAAACACAAAACCAAGGAAATGGACATTTTTTTAAAACAACGAAAAAATAGAGTACAGAACATACAAAACAAGGAAAATTCCCCTTCTTCAGTCGCCTTAATTTCATCTACTCCACGTTTCGAAGGTCAAGGCGATACATGACTTCAATGAAATTTTCCTTCTCGCGAAAATCAAATTGAATAAAATTTGAGATTTTTTTGCGGAGGGGTAAAAATGGTAACAAAAACAGGACAGTAACGACAGTACAAAATATAAACAGTAAAAGACAGGACAGAGAATAACAGTAACACAAACAAGAAGGGCTGTTAAGCCAAACGAGAAAAAAAATTTTTACGAACGCTATTGTTTGAGGACGGCGGAGACAACAGATTACCGTCTGTGTGTGTGTGTGTGTGTGTGTGTGTGTGTGTGTGTGTGTGTGTGTATTATACACACGCTTACTGGTATATTCGGTTGCACTCATTCACAATTTGAGAAATGATTAAGAACAAGTTCGTGTGATGCACTAACTCAATCTAATTATGGTTTATATTCTTTAACTTTATATTCTTTAGACAAAAAGAGATAACAAAGCCGAGGCTGTGAGGAGTTTTCAGTACATTTATAAGGAAAGAGATATAGATATAGTCTTACAGCTGTTTCTGGGATATTAGAGACATCTCTTCATCAGAGACAGTATGAGATTGTTAAATAGAGGGAAATATTAGAGTTCAATATGAGGAATTATTTTGGAAAAGAAAGGAAATAAGTATGTAGGGAAATAGGAGAATGAATGTAGAAATAAAAATTAAAATGTATGAAGATGTTAGTTGCAGTTCCATTATCCATTGACTGCGGCTATGCTGGAACACCGCCTTTAGTCGAAGAAATCGACTCCAGAACTTATTCTTTGTAAGCCTAGTAATTTTTCTATCGGTCTCTTTTGCCGAACGGCGAAGTTTCGGGGACATATATGCAATATCGGTTGTCAAGCGATAGTGGGGGACAAACACACACACACACACACACACACACACACACACACACACACACACTCATATATATATATATACACATGACAGGCTTCTTTCAGTTTTCATCTATCAAATCCACTCACAAGTCTTTGGTCGGCTCGAGGCTATAGTAGAAGACACTTGCCCAAAGTTCCACGCAGTGGGACTGAACCCAGAACCATATAGTTGAGAAGAAAGTTTCTTACCACACAGCCACGCCCGTGCCTATTTGTGTGTGTGTGTATGTGTATGTACATACATACATATACATATTATATATATATATATATATATTATATAAGCCGTATATATATATCTGTATATATATATGTGTGTGTGTATGTGCACATACATATATATATATGTGTGTGTGTGTGTACAAATATATATGTATACATTCATATATACATAGATGTGTGCATGTCTATATATATATATATGTCTGTGTGTACGTGCGCATATATTTGTGTACATACATGTGTGTGCATGTGCGTATGGCAGTGTGCGTGCATACGTGTAAATGCGTAGATCTATTTATCGCTGCTTCTCTTTCCTCGCTGTCACTACTCCTGTAGATAATATCTAAAGGAGTCTTGCAAGAGAAGAGGTTAAAGAGATAGATTACAAGCAATTAATCTTTCAGAAACCTTTATTTATATTCGCCTTGTCACATACATTGTAATTTAGACACACTTGTCTTACATATCTACACCAGCTCCCATATCCTTTAGTTGAATTTACTAAGAACATTCTAGGATGAAGAGAGAGAGAGAGAGAGAGGGAGAGAGAGAGAGAGAGAGAGAGAGAGAGAGAGAGAGAGAGAGAGAGAGTGAAACACAGAAAGAGAGATTGAAACCCGAGGATGATGCTTGGAATCCATCTTTAGTAAAGTTAACTCCTACATGTCCAGATCTGCTAATCCACCACTTTCTCAAACTATTGGGATATATATATATAATG
>NC_043006.1:31523877-31538877 GCF_006345805.1 Octopus sinensis | reverse complement strand
GTCGCATTGACCATGGCAGAAAAAGTTAAGCATTTAATTCTGCCAAAAGCTTCACGATTCCTTCTTAGAGGCCTCCGCAGAGTTTTCAAAAAGTTTTCATCGTTCTTGACACAATCAAGGAGATCTTGTCCAACTGAAACCCGAGTGTCTTTCTGGTCAGCTGAAAGCAGTCTTAGCACAAACTTGGCAGACACGTTTCTCATACCCAAATCTTCGTAACTAATCTGCACATCCGCTGATAACTCACGGATGCTGATTCAACGATGTCCTATCGCACGTCTGCGATGTTTTTCTCAGTTCTGCTGGTTGGGGGCCTACCAGAATTTTCATCAATAGACATTTTTTGGCCATTTTGGTAACGTCTGAATCACTGGTACACTTGTGTGCAGCTCATACACTCCTCTCCATACACTTTCTTTAACTTTGCGTAGGCCTTTCTCTGTCAAGGTCAATGCGACGATCACACGCGACACACCTTCCTTCCAACCATTGCTGTAAACAGCAGAAGTGAGCTAGAACGTTAAAACTTAGTGTGCAGGCATAGCAGGGTTCAAGGTCAATCGGTGACAAGCAGCTTTACTTCGCGTGCTTTAGGTTCGTTACTATGGTAACAGTCGAATACTTATTGATCAGGCCTAGAATGTATAAGTATTCATGTATGGTGATTATATATACATAATACAAGCATATATTTTTGCGTGTGTGTATTGATAGAGATAGATAGATAGATAGATAGATAGAATAAATAGATAGATAGATAGATAGATTGATAGATAGATAGATAGATTGATAGATAGATAGACAGACAGATAGATAGATATATAGATAGATATGAACGTTTACTGTTTTGCTTGCCTTTTTAAATATATTAATCGTTATTGAGTTTTTCCTGACACATGCACGTATAACTCTTCTACATAGGCGCATAGGTGCACGCACACACACACACACACACATGGATGTATGTTATCATTCAATTTTATTTCAAAATTCCTTGACAATAGTAAAAGAGCCTCTTCCTAATCTAGATCCGAGGTTCCTTCATTGGGATTTTACTATCACCAACAGGGTATTTGTGTATGTATATGTATATGTGTGTATGTGTGTAGTATTCGGAGTCGGATAAACGGGCCAGCCTTGGCACGGACTGCTTGGCGTTAATTCTGTCGGTCGAGTCTTTAGAAATATACCTGTCAATGGAATACGCACTGGCTCACGCTATGATTCATTGAGTATGCCAATCAATCAAAAAAAAAAAAAAAATCTATAACAGTTATCGTCGAAACCGATGGAGATCCGTTTGCTTTATCTATGAACTTTCACTCTTTAATTATTCAGATGCTTCTTAACAAAGGAGTAAGTTTCGTTTCTGATAAAGAATCAACGCAACTTCGTTGGGATTTGGGTGACAACAACGATAAGATTTACATGAACTTTGGAAAAGTTTTACATATCTTTACTGTTCCACTCACAGTGCGAGTTAGGTGGTCAGTTTTTTTAACCTGAAAATCTTAAATTTTCCAGACTTTTACTTAGTGAACCAACTTCACCAACAGTTATTGAATTTATATGTAATCAGGATAGAGAAGTTGTCGCTTCCCAAGCAGTTGTATTCTCCTCTTTTTTTGCTTCCAGTGATTTGACAGAAATACACCGCTGAGACCTATTATTCGAATTAATCTTTCTTTCCTGTATCAGAAAAACAAAAAACAAAAAAAAAAAACACTAGGCCAGTTCTGCTTGCTCTTGATAGAAGTATTAATGAATATGTATTTGTGTAAGGCGGCGAGCTGGCAGAAACGTTAGCACACCGGGGCGAAGTGCTTAGCGGTATTTCGTCTATCTTTACGTTCTGAGTTGAAATTCCGCCGAGGTCGACTTTGCCTTTCATCCTTTCGGCGTCGATAAATTAAGTACCAGTTACGCACTGGGGTCGATGTAATCGACTTAATCCCTTTTGTTCTTGTTTGTCCTCTCTATGTTTAGCCCCATGTGGGCAGTAAAGAAATAAGTAACGTTAGCACGCCGGGCGAAATGCTTAGCGGTATTTCGTCTGTCTTTACGTTCTGAGTTCAAATTCCGCCGAGGTCGACTTTGCCTTTCATCCTTTCGGGGTCGATAAATTAAATACCAGTTGCGTACTGAGGTCGATCTAATCGACTGGCCTCTTTTCCCCCCAAATTTCGTGCCTTGGGCTTAGAGTAGAAAAGAATATGTATTTGTGTATTTGTATCTACACATTTATGTTATTATGTATTTGTAAGTGAGAGGTTTGTGTGGGAGAGTAAAAGTATAAAGCTGTTTTAAATTACAACCATAGAATTCATCATAAAACCAACTTAATTTCTGCCATCACTTAAAACGTGAAGGCGCATAGTTAAGTTGTTACACTCACGATAGCATGATTGTAGTTCGATTCCCGGATTGGGCAGTGTGTTGGGTTCTTTGGCAAAACACTCCATTTCATGTTGTTCTAGTTCTCTCAGATGTAAATGGTTGACTCTGCGACCAACTAGCATTTCTTTCACAAGGAATGCTGTGATCTTGGCCACGTAGACGCCATGGAAACTGGATAACGGTCCTAGTATTCTACATAGTACTTACATCACTTCAAATACCATTGAATGAATTTTAGAAAGAACCAACATTATTTATATTACCACCGTCAAATTCCTTGAACCACTGAGGAAACTACAACCTAAACCACCACACTTAATACAACCACTTAATTCACCCCTTAAACTCATTCATTCCTTTTACCTTGCTGTACCACAACCTAAGCCACTCCTACCACTATTACTCTACCACTGTTGACACCATATTCTAAACCACTCCCCCTATTAACTTCATTCTTCTATTTCTTCACTTCGAAACTAAACCACGCCCATTGACTTAATTATTTCACTTGTTAAGCCTACAATCTCAACCACTGCCATCAATGTCTACCATAGATTATACTGCACCCTAACACTCCCCATTACCCTACCACCACCACCACCACTGATAATCCGACGATAGATTTTTTACATGGTAAATAAACATGCTACAAAGTGTATATAAATTTCCCTCAAATCCCGCCCAACCGCCTTAATAAAACTGCATTGGACAATGCAGCGCACGATGCTTGAATAGAAGATAAGATGGTCATGGCGGGAACGCCAGTGATCATAGCACTGCTCAATAAAGATTGACCCAGTGTTATGCAACAACAACAGCAACGATAACAACAACAGAAGCCTAATGACACAACCACTAACAATAAGTACCAACACTTGACATTATCATCACTAGCATCATTATTGCACCATCACTACCAAATGAGTCAATGTAGAGTCTCCACGTAGTTAATCATCCTGCTAGAAATAACAGCAAAATACTATCTTAGATTGTCCTCTCTTGAGATCTTTTCTGTTTGGCTACCAAGGTCAATTTATGTTCGAATTAGTTTCATATTCAGTGTAATGATACACTTTTATAGGCTAATCAATGCTATGAAAATCATTTTCGTCACAAATCAATAAATAAAGAGTTATTAGCTATTAAAGCTTGAAAATTTTGGGTAATTTTAGCCAATCGTAAGCGACAGACAAATCCATGCATGTTTCCATTGTAACAAGCGGAATATGAGAACTCTTTTGTCTGCGAGAAAGCTCGTGTTGACAAATATATATTAAAATTACTTGTTGATGCTATGTTTTACCCACCTGGAAAGTTTTATTATAGCAGCAAGCTCCGGTAACCACTGAGAACAGAAGAGGAAGCTGTGCCGTACAAGAAAAGGGTATTGTATCCAAAAGAAAATTACCCTAAAGGAAAACGCATGTTATGAGCACAAGAAAACGTGGTGGGAACATGTATTGGCAATGATGCGTGGAGTCTGTGCCAGCGAGGAAAAACACATTTTTCGGATATAGCACCCTTCCTCTTAGGACTAAAAATATTTAATTTGTAAAGTGTTGTTTATCGCATTAAATGTATATTGAGTGCTTAAAACTACAAAAGACGTGTTGTATACTCGTTTTCCGCGTGTAGAATACAAATATTGACAACACGTGCTATTTTCAGGATGTTGACAAAATATGCAGTCACGCACAAAATGACAGCTTCCAAGTCCTGTTTCCTGACTGGGTGAAAATGATCAAACTTTAAACCTTTATAACTTAAAAAATTTTTTCTGGTAAAAGCTTCGAAATTTATATTAATATACGAAATTTTGAAATCTTCGATAGACTTTAATTTTTGAAATTTTGGCAGCCAAACAAAAGATTCTTCTCCTGTCTTAAATAAGGGGAAAATAGTGAGTAATCTAGACCGAGATACAAAAGATGACATTGTCATGAATGGAACACTTTTGTCATAAAATTGTTCGATCGGAGTTAAAACTAACACTCCGCCGGTTACGACCACGAGTGTTCTGGTTGATCCAATCAACGGAACAGTCTGCTCCTGAAAGTCGCATGCAAGTGGCTGAGCACTCCACAGACACGCGTATCCTTAACCTATTTCTCAGGGTAATTCAACCTGACACAGAATGTGACAAGGCTGGCCCTTTTCAATACAGATACAACTCATTTTTGCCAGCTTGCTCAAGTACACAACGTCCCGCAGGGTTATCGAACTCAGGAACTCACATTCGTGGGCCAAATTCTCAAACCACTAAGCCATGCGCCTTTACTGACTTGGGGCTTAACAACAACAAAAAATTACGACAAACAACATCACAAGAACACCACCGCCGCCACCACCACCACCACCACCACCACCACCACCACCACCACCACCACACCACCACCACCACCACCACCACCACCACCACCACCACCACCACCACCACTACTACTACTACTACTACTACTATACTACTACTACTACTACTACTACTACTACTACTTCTACTACCTCTCCCGTCATGAATGTTACACTTGTCACACCCATCTAAAAACCAAAGAAACAACCTTCCACTCACTTGAGATGCTAGAAATAAACTCCCTTAAATAACACCAAACAGTTTTAAATAAAGGAGGGACACGTTGGAAAATGCAGTCCAAGACACACCTCGGAAATTACAAGATGGTCACGGTTGGAATGCCTCTAATCATAAGTCTGCTCGATCAGGGACTAAAACACGACTGCAGGAAGTATCGGGACACACCACAGTTATATATATATATATTATATATATATATATATATATATATATATATATATATATATATAATATATATATATATACATACGCTCAGACACACACATATACACACATATAGAGTTTTCATTCTACTCAGTACCAACAGCATCAAATTCTAATTGGACGAATAACACGAAGCTTTCATTTTTCCAGTATGACTTAAGTTCTTCAAATGCTTTCATTCTTTTCAGGGGTTTTAAATTACAGAGCAAAACTCCTATCGTATATGATTTCCGTGTCCATATTTATTCGCCTTGCTGGTACATTAATAAATCCTGACGATAAACCTCGAACCATCTTCTGAATTTATTTACGTCAACGTAGGCACATGATTCAGTAAAACTATAAAAGACTTTTCTAGAATGCAGTCATTGATTCTACAAGTGTTTTGCAGAACCAATAAAAGATTTTCTATTTGTTCATTTGGTTTGTTCAAACTAGCAGTTAAATTTCATTGAAATCTCACTGGTCCTCCGTCACTTACGACGATGAGTGTTCCATTTGATGCGATCAACGGAACAACGTGCTCATGAAATTAATGTGCAAGTGGCTGAGCACTCCACAAACACGCGTACCCTTAATATAGTTTTCAGGAAAATTCAGAGTGGGCGGGGGTGGGATGGGGTAGTATGTGACAAGGCTGGCCTTTTGAACTAAAGGGTACAGCTCATTTTTGCTAGGTGAGTGAACTGGAGCCACGAAAAAGTAAAGTGTCTTGCTCAAGGACACAACGCGTCACCTCGAATCGAACCCAGGTTTGTGAGCTGAATACCCTGACCACTAAGCCACGCGCCCACGCTTCAACTCGACCACCTTAAGTAAATGGGGATGCATTGGTTAAGCATTCCTAGGTTCTCTCCATCTGATAGGGCATTGGCAGGTTGAAAGGGAGATTGCCACAGCTGCAAAATTTCTGGCCATAACATTTTGTCAACAGTATGTTGCGTATATTTATATTTTTACATCATTCAATACAAAAAAAAGGTAGTGCTCGAAAGCATTTATAGAGTCTACGAAACTTATGATAGGAAGCAGGGTATCCTAAAACCACTTGCAGCGTGAACTCTTCTAAAGGCATCCAAGGACGGAGTGTAAAACGCGATGATGTAATGCAAGAGTTCAGAAGAATTTTATATTTCTTAAAGACGTCTTTGTTTATTTAAGCAATTTATGGAAAGAAAAATTTAGGAATTACAAATTAATCCTTTCCCCTTTTGAGAGTCATTTCATTCTGTAAACTTATAATAATCTATAATATTATTCTACTAATCACTCCGTCCGTGTGTTCGCGTGTTACGTTCTCTACAACCTAAATTAAGAAAGGAAATTGAAGACATAATTGGAATTTCTTTGAAGATTGATTAATTTATGAATCAGAATATGAAATTAGAAGACTTTAAAAAGTTGAATATCCTCGGGTTCCACATTTAAAAAGTGGAATATCCACAAATGATGATGATGATGATAATGATAATAGTAACAAATTTTGGCACAAGGCCAGCAATTTCGTGGGAGTATATCAACCCCAGTGCTCAACCGGTGCTTAGTTTATTGATCCCAAAAGGATGAATGGCAAAGTTGACCCCGGCAGAATTTGAACTCAGAACGAAAAGACGGACGGAATACTTTTCTACTCTAGGCACAAGGCTCGAAATTTTTGGGGGAGGGACCAGTCGATTAGATCGACCCCAGTACACAACTGGTACTTAATTCATCAACTCCGAAAGGATGAAAGGCAAAGTCGACCTCGGCGGAATTTGAACTCAGAACATAAAGGCAGACGAAATACCGTTAAGCATTTCGCCAGGCGTGCCAACTCACCACCTTAAAAAGACGGACGAAATACTACTAAGCATTTTGTTCGGTGTGGTAACGACTCCGCCGGCTCGTCGGTTTACCGCCTTAATAATAGTAATAATAATTACAATAATGATATGCAAGACTTAATATTTGAAGCTTCTTGATAATAAGTCTGTGTATCATTTGTTGACTAATCTTTTATAATGGGGCAGGGTTTTTCCCTTAGTGAGAAACGAGTACTTACTGTATACAAACAGATGTGTATGTATGTGTATATGTATGATTGTGAGTGTGTGTGTGTGTGAGTGTATGGCCACAAACACATGGACTTAAGCTTTGATTGACTCCATACAAGAGTAAAGCTCGACGAACCTGTTTTCCTGTTAACAACTCACACAGGTTCTCCTCATCATCACCACCCGAGCACACATGCTACGAATTAAGAGAAGAGAGAGCGTTGTTTCACAGGTTTCTAAGTCGAGGCTTCATCATCGTCATCATGATCATGATCATGATCATGATCATCATAATCACAACCACCCTCGTCACCATCGCCACCATTACCATATTTTACCTCCTCAGTCTTTCAACTGTTGCTGATCCCTGTTGAACACATCAACCGTTAGTCGTTTGACAATCATTTCGTTAATGATAATACCACCTGCTTACATTTCAAATTTAATACTTGCCCTGATTTTCTTTTTCCCACTCTTTCATTCATTTTTCTTTTTCTTTCCTTTTTCCTTCCTTCATTTCTTTGTTTCATTCTTCCTTCCTTCCTCCTTCCTTCCGCCAATGTTTTTTTTCTTTTTTTTTCCCGTTATAAATAATTTTATTTTTCTGTGTCAGATAATCCATTGGATCTTTGATGCATCGCTGAAAGACTTTTATCTTCATCTTCGTTTCGTACCGAATAGCTAGGGTTAACTAATCTGTAATATCCCAGCTTATCATCAATCATTATCGCTTAAACGATTTGAATACAGCATTGCTTGCGATAAGAAGTTAATAAACATATACAGGGAACCCTATAATTCACAGCGGTAAATCTTTATACATTAATAATACCCGTTATTGTTGTTGTGGTTGTTGTGATCGTTTGACCTGAAACTATCTCAGATCGAACATATCCCTTGACCATTCCGGCTATCATCTTCCTGTATTTCCCCCAGGACTACGTCCAACGACAGACTTTTTTCTTTTAGACCAATGGTTCTTAACCAAGGTCCACATGACCCATAAGGATCCATATAAGATTTTGCAATAAATTATTATTCTTCAATACACAAAGTATTTTCATAATTTCTTAATACAAATCCTCATAATAATTAATTATAAAAAGGTAAGAAGATTTTTAAAACATGGGAGTCCAGTAGAGAAAAATAAGAATCAGAGGAGTCCATTAGTAGGAAAAACGGTTCAGAACCATTCTTTTAAACGGAAGGGTTTAATTTAAGAAAGCTTTGTCCGAGTGACGACCTCGTAGCTTTCTCGTTGTTTCTTAATGTTATCGTTTTATTGTTAGGTGAACTAGAATCATCATCATTAAGCATCGTCTGATCTCAGCAGGTTGATTATCAAGGATCTCTATTCGGGTCTTTTCGCGGCTATTTTTTTTATACATTTGCCATATGACGGTTTAGTCCAGTTTGTGATGTTACCAAATCAGTTAGTTTTAGGTCTTCCTCTGAGGTGTTTGTCATTTATCTATTCTAGAAATAGTCTTTGTATATTTTCTGCATTTACTGTGTGACCAAAGTACGTTAGTTTCATTTCTTTAATAGTTGAGAGTGATTATCTTTTTGCATTTACTAATTGTTGTACTTCATTAGTTCTATATTTTGTCCAGGATATTCTTAACATTCTTCAAAATGTCCACATTTCAAAAACTACTTGTCTGTCTGATACAGTTTTCGTCAATATCACTCTCACTGTATGATAATTTAGTTATGAAACCAGTGTGTTCTAGATTTTACTCTCGATCGTTTGTCATCTATTTTCCTAGTCATAATAATCTTTGTATATTTTGTGCCCTTACTATTTGAACGAAGTACGAGGGTGAGTCAAAGAGTAATACCATTTTGTTTAGGACAGGTATAATTACCAACACAGGAATATGTATCATACATCAAAATGAAGCTGGTCTTCTGTGGATCACATCCCTACTTCTCAACATAGTCACTGTTTCTCTCAATAGCAATGTTCCACCTTCGAATGAGAGCATGTATCCCTGCCATGTAAAATTCTTTTGACTGTTCTTTTAGCCACTTCTTCACTACAGTTTTCACTTCCTCGTCACTGGAATGATTTAGCGCCTTCAGGCTATCATCTCTTCGGCCCCATGAAAGAGGGTTTGAGGGGCAAACATTATTCCAGTGACGAGGAAGTGAAGACTGTCGTGAAGTGGCTCAAAGAATAGTCAACAGAATTTAACGGGGCAGGGATACATGCTGTCATTCGAAAGTGGAACATTGTTATTGAGAGAAACAGTGACTATGTTGAGAAGTAGGGATGTGATCCACAGAGGACCAGCTTCATTTTGATGTATGATACATGTTCCTGTGTTGGTAATTATACCTGTCCTAAACAAAATGGCATTACGTTTTGACTCACCCTCATACTTTAGCTTCTTTATAGATGAGAGCAATCTGTTTGTTTTAGCTTGTTTGTAGCAACTCTTCTTTGGTTTTATGTTTTAGCCAAGATATTCTAAACATTCTTCTATATGTCAATATTTCAAAAACTACTTTGTAAGATAGAGTTTTCGTCGATGTCCATGATTCCACTCCGTATAATTCTGTAGAGTAGACCATTTGTAACATTATCATGCTTCCATATGAATGTTCCTTGATGCTAAAGTTTTTGACATGTTTTCAAATGTTTTCCTTTCAATTTCTATTTTTCGTCCAATTTCAGTTTCACATTTACCATTTTCAGATTCCACAAAGACGAAACAGACATGTGAGAAGTTTCCTATTTTGATTCTCTTTTGATGATATTGATGTTAAGAAATGTTTGTTCCTTATTGGCTGCCATAGTTTTAAATTTTTGGTGTTTATTGTTATTAAAATAAAGTTGATATGGTCAGAGTGCAGCGTTGAAATCAGCTTAGGAACGGAGGGCCTTTCAGTCAGTTGTGTGATATCCTATAAATTCTTCCAGCTGCGATTATTTGAATCTTTTTATGTGAGTTTTTAAACCAATTAATAAACGCCATTGAAAGATATGCTAGATCGATATGCTAGAAATAGAAGCCAGTTCCCATTATTTATGTCGTGAAAAGAATGGATACATTGGATAATGTAGTTTTAGAAACCGTTGAAAGAATAGAAGTTCATGGTCTGACGTGTCTTCCGTAATACATTTGCTTACTGAAGCATGACCTTATTTAACCAAAAACCAGTTACAATAAAGGTAACAACAACAACTACAACAATACAGTTCTATATTTAAGAGATGAGGAATTATGTACATCATTTACATTTGACGGATATTTGTCCTCATCTTGGTATACGGCGTAGTGTTTAAGAGCGCGGGCTACTAACCTCAAGATTACGAGTTCGATTCCAGGCAGTGACCTGAATAATAATAATAATAATATAATAATAATAATAACATTAACATTGAAAAATACCTTAGGAATGAGAACCTACGTTCGAAATTTCTCCAATATACCTGATGAAGGCTGGAGGGTATATCAGCCGAAACGTGTTAACAACAAACAAGATGAGGACAAATATCCGTCAATTGTAAATAATGTAAATAATGTCACAACTACAACAACTGAAGGCGACATCTTCATAAAGATTGATGGCACGTTATCGTATCAGTTATTGTAGTGATTAGCATTTTTTTACGAAACTGAAAACTGCCTTGGCAAGATGGTGGAACGTTGATTAGTTTTACAGTGCTTTTGTTCCTTATAAACCTCATCTAGATCCACGAGTGTAAGCAGCACGAAGACTGAACAATTAAAAGCAGAAAATCACTGTTTGAAACACCATCGATTATTTACTTGCTCTGTCATGGCTGACTTGTGATGAGACGATGCCAACGACTGTTGCCTCGCTCATCTTTCTGACGAACCAAAGTGACGCCATCTTGGGATATATTTTAATGTTTTACTCCAAATGGTGAAATGTCTGCAACCAATAATTCCCCGCTTTTCTTCCCTGGTTATCCCACCTACTGGGAAACAGAAAAGATTGCAAATAATTAAGGAAGCTTAGTCATTTCTTGGTAACAAGTGGTAGTAATTCATTTAGAAGCATCGTGTCTGTGAAAATGGCATTTTCCTACGACAGGCTTCATATACATACATACATACATACATACATACATACATACATACATACATACATACATACATACATACATACATACATGAAAACATGAATACATAATACATACATGCATGCATGCATGCATGCATACATAATACATACATACATACATACATACATGAAAACATGAATACATAATACATACATGCATGCATGCATACATACATACATACATACATACATACATACATACATACATACATACATGTGTGTGTGTCTGTCTATGCATTCTTTTATCCTTTTATTCTTTTACTTGCTTCAATCATTAGACTGCGGCCATGAAGGATTTCAGTCGAACAAATCGATCCCAGTACTTGTGTCTTTTGCCGAACTGCTAATTTACGGGGACATAAACACACCAACACTAGTTGTCAAGTGGTTGTAGTGAAGGTGTTGATAGACAAATACACACACACACACACACGTACATGTGCGGGAGTATGTAGCATATCTGTTTATACATGTGTATGTATATACGTGTATATGACCGCGTGTGTACCGTTGGCGATTTTTTTTCCTCCGTCTTCCCTTCTCTGGATCTTTCCTTTTCCTATGTTTCTGACGAAGAGCTCCGCTCGAAACGTTAAACCCTCCTTCTTCCCTTCCTTCCTGAGCGTCCAATAATACTATATTTGTTTCACGTCCTCGCGTTGTTGTGTTTTGTCTTTGTGCTTTTATGTTTGGATTAACTATATATATATATATATATATATATATATATATATATATATATATATATATATATATATATTCAAACTGACGTGATGCATACGGACCCGGATTTCTGGGTATTGACCCGTCATCAGCTTGTGACGACCATCGGTTGTCGAGGGAAGGATGACTTCCCTTTGCAAATACTGATGAAGCACAGAAAGTGTGTCAATAGTTAGCTGGAAGAGGTGTCTTCCTGGGGCTACAAGCTACAGTATTCCTCAGTTTACGATTTTCCTAGTGTGGACCCCTAAAATCTTATATTGACTTCTAGGGCTCAAATGGACTCTGACAGAGAACCACTGGTGTTGAGTAAGAACAACTCAAAAAAGTAGAATCGAATTAATGATTTTAAGGGTCCATGAATAAATTTTGATTTTGATGTATTTATTGTAAGAAACAGCTAAGTTTCTTTCTCTGACATTTTACATAGTTCAAACTACACAAATGAATGTGTGAATAACTAAAAACGAAGTTTGAAATACGTCTCAATAAAACTCGATTATAAAGATCAAATTGTTATGGGGTTTCATCAGAAAGAAAAAAAAACAGCAATCAAAGTGTTTCGTAGGTAAAAATGGTTGAGAATCGCTGTCCTCCACTAACTGTTTTACACCCAAGACGATTGGGACATTTGAGACGTAAATATTCTAACCCTGAGACTCAATGCAATACCAATGCAGAGTTTGAACGGTCGACTGCTCGATTAATTACCCGCTTCTCTACCTAGTCGGCCATTCCTCGTCATGGTCTTCTATTTTTTTTCTTCAATACAACGGATACATATTCGAGTGTTGAGAGTTGTCTATTTTCGCAGCATTGATAATTATTTCAGATAAGATTTTCATACAAATTTCTTCATGCATCCAATAAAATATATAATATATTCCCATAGGAGAGATAAACACTTGTCAAATAGTAAAGAATACCAAAGGAAGTGGAGTAAAAGAAAGAGAACGTATCTAGGGCGGTGCTTAACGGAGAACAGCCCAATATAGTTTTCAGTAACAAATGCTATGCTTGCCTTTGAGATTAAATATTCCCTGTGGTATTGTGTCATCGCATATGAGAGTGTTCAAAACCATGCATCAGGAATAAATGATGCGAGTTCAAATTAAACCAAAGGACATATGTATTATTATTATTATTATTATTATTATTATTATTATTATTATTATTATTATTATTATTATTATTATTATTATTATTACTATATATTATTATTATTATTATTATTATTATTATTATTATTATTATTATTATTATTATTATTATTATTAATAATAATATAATAATAATAATAATAATAATAATAATATATGCCTACATGTATGAATGATTGTATGTGTACCTCTCTTTGTATGTGTTTTGCCTGCCAAAAGATTCGTCACTGAAGACATGACGATAATGTTGATGATGGTGATGTTGATGATGGTGATAATGATGATGATGATGATGATGATGATGATGATGATGATGACGATGATGATGATGATTACAGCCCAACAAGCACTACACAACATTACAACTGACTTTCATCAGACAATAACCCTTCACGTTACAGTGATAGACAACCTGGAGCTAATTAATGATGAAAAAAAGGGGGGAATCTTTGCTGGTTGCTGTGTCTTTTAGATTATCTCATGGGCGGAAACCCTACCTTCCTTGTCCCGATGACTGCCACCTGTGTCAGCCCCATTTTACCCTTTTCCATACATTATTATTATTATTATTATTATTATTATTATTATTATTAGAGATCCTCTTGATACAGAAGGACCACATTACTATCATCTTTTTCCTCACTTCTTTCTTTTACTCTTGTATACGATGTATGCTTCCCTTCTTTGTTTTACTGTATAATGTGCATACTATATATATATATATATAATGTGTGTGTGTGTGTGTGTGTGTGTGTGGTGTGTGTGTGTGTGTAAAAATGGAACAAAAATGCAATAGAGGGCATTAAAACGTTCGGACAGATAGACGATACAAAGGCGGACAAGAGAAACAACAATGAGAAGGACAGGCAAAAAAAGACGGGTCATTCTTAGATTTCCTTCATCACTCAAGTACCAGAAGTCACGACCATTTCGAGCAGTTACACTTGAGATGATTCGATCTAGTTGTATATATATATATATATATATATATATATATATCTGTGGTCTCCAATATGTATGTTTGGGATGTCCGATGTAGCCTGGCCCATGATGTTGGTCTTCTTAAGGCTGATAGCTAAGCCAAAGTCGTTACATGCTTGCTCAAAACAGTTAATGAGCCTTTGGAGGGCTTCTTCTGTGTGTGTTACCAGAGCGGCATCATCAGCAAATAACATCTCCTTGATCAGGACGTTTCTGATTTTGTCTTGGCACGCAGGCGCGAGAGACTGAACAGTTTCCCGTCACTTCTACTGTGCAGAAACACTCCATCATCTGATGTCTGAAAGGCATGTGACAGCAAGAGTGAGAAGAAGATGCCAAACAATGTAGGAGCGAGGACACAGCCTTGCTTTACCCCGTTTTTTATTTGGAAGGCGGCTGATGTTGAACCGTTGTGCTGTATGGTGCCTTGCATGTCATCATGGAAAGACTTGATGATCCATCGGACATCCCAAACATACATATTGGAGACCACAGATTACAAGAGGTGGAGAAGTTTACCTACTGGGCTCTACCGTCACCTACAACCTATCCCTTGACGCTGAGCTCAATATACGCATTGGCAAGGCAGCTGCTGCGATGGCCCAACTCTCCAAACGGGCTTGGGACAACAATAAGCTGACCAAGACCACAAAAATGAAGATCTACCAGGCATGTGTACTCAGCACTCTACTGTATGGAAGCGAGACCTGGACGCTATACACACGCCAAGAGCGTCGCCTAAACATCTTTCACCTGCGCTGCCTCCGAAAAATCCTCCACATCAAATGGCAGAATCATATCCCCAACAAAGATG
>NC_043006.1:31483877-31521377 GCF_006345805.1 Octopus sinensis | reverse complement strand
CATAAATGAAAAAAAATAGAAGAAAATATTCACAACAATTTAAGAAACGTAATCTCCATGTTGTTAGTAAACGGATAGCTTCCATTTTGAAGCTGAATTGTCGACAAATGGCAGCCTAAGTAACCGAGCCATGTTTCGGGGTTTCGGCATCGAGAACATGATTTGTTGCTGATGATATTAATGACGATGATGATGATGATGATAATGATGATGATGATGATGGTCGTTGTGTTAGCGTTGGTGGCGTTGTTGTTGGTGGTGATGATAAATATGATGACAGTGGTGGGGGAAGATGGCGTGGAAAAGTGTTCAAAAAATGTTCCTAAAATAGTCACAAGACTATAGGGAGGGGGGTTAATTCGATTACATCGACACCAGTATTTGACTGGTACTCTATTTTATCAATCCTCGTAGGAATGGAAGGCAAAATTGGCCTCGATGGTATTGAACCTAGAGTAAGGGACCAAAATAAACACCACAAGGTTCTCATTCCAAAGATCTAGTATTTCTGCTAATCCACCGCCCTGTATAATTATTTCTTGGTAGGGACAAGGCCAATAGTTTTCATGCTGGTGGGGAAGATAACCGATTGTATTGACTCCAGCGATTGGTTGAATTTGAACTCAAAGCGTAAAGAACCGGAATAAATGCTGCGATATTTTCTCCGCGCACTCATGATTCTGCTCTAATGCTATTAAAATCCTTAAAAGGCCAGCAATTTTGAGGAGTGGAGAAGTCGATTAAATCGACCCCAGTACTCACCTGGTACTTATTTCATCGACATCGAAAGGATAAAAACGCAAAATCCAGTGAAATCCACAAAAACGCGGAATTTGAATTCAGAAGACAGGCGAAATTCCGCTAAGCATTTCCCCCGGCGTGCTATTCATTCCGCCAGCTCACCACCTTAATAATGCTATTAATAACAATTACAAAAACGAAAAATAAAAGCCAAAAAAACAAAACAAAAACGAAACTAATAATAATGGTGTTTTCTCACATTGGTCCAAAGTCACAACAGAGATGACTGTCTGAGCAAGAGGTTCACTTCGGAATCATATGGTTCCGTGTTGGATCCCACTACATGGCACCTTAGTTCGACTAAAGCCTTGTGAATGAAACTGGGTAAACAGAAATGGTTCGGATGGCTGGCAGATCACTATATTTGTTCTTGGGAGCGCTGACTTTATCCTAACTATCTAGCCTCTTAAAATGGGACTAGCGATGGCCAACCCTCCCATCAAAAGCTTTCGATTAGTCCAAATTACCAAGCTTCTCCTGAACCCAGATTTATTAACCTCCTCCTCTCCATAATGTATCTCATGTCGTGGAACTTGTCTCGAATAGATCTGCTTGGGATTCCTCTTGATTGCATTTTCCCGACCAAACTACGAACGACAAATGTTAACATCTTTTCTAATGCCTTGTTCAAAACTCCGCAAATATGGACCGGAAAAGTATCGATTACATCCATTTTGTTCCTGTATTTTCGCAGCAGCAGCACTGCTCAGCGGTTCACCGACCTCGCAACTCTCCTGTTATGGAGCTACATACCCAAATACTTAACACCCGACCCAATCGATCAAAGACCAAATTTATTTCCACGTCGCACCTCTACGAGCTGAGTTTATAGAACATCTTTCCTTTATTCGTGGATCAGAGTATGTATTGCTCTGACAACCCAGCTTTCGTGATTTGCGTTAGAGAAATGTTTATATACCATTATTATCACAGGTACGTCGCTCGTTATGCCTTTTCTAATCGCTTCTTCTAATTTTCTCACCTGGTTCTCTTCCAAATTAGTATTTTTCCGACGCTTCTTTGCTAAAACTTATCCACTTCATTCTAAAAATCCCGTCTGAACATTCTTCTCCTTGTTGACGGTTTATATCTGAGGTTTTCAACTCTTTTTTGCCTATGGACCCCTTGGTTCCTATTTTTCAGGGATGGATCCTCATAGCCATTCGATAATCTTTTAAAATCCTATTGTATTTATATCATTAAATGTTATTAGGAATGGTGTTAAAAATATTTTGTGTATTGTAGAAGTATAGCTAAGTTATTGCACATTAACTTTAACATCAAAATTTTATATGGATCCCTAAGGGTTCTATGTACCCCGGTCAATAACCTCTTTACCCACCGGCCCCTAGTTAACTCATTAATCTGATCCCTGTGAGCTTTATGCACCAAGATCAACCGTGTTGCTGAATCCTTACTTACGAACCCTATCTTGGCCGACCATGCAAGCCACAAATTTATGAACTGTGTAGTCGATCAGTTGAAATTATAGGTACCCCATCCAATTCTCCTCAGCTGACCCAACAAATATCCTGTCTTGATACGATCTGGATGATCTGATGTGGTAGCTCCATTTCCACATTGGAACATTCAGGAAATTCAGTGAGTAACCCTCAGGCAATTGAAACTGTTGTTTAAGCAGGTTTGGGAGGCTTAAACAGCCCACCCCTCATCCTCTCGACTAGTTTCACACAATCCTATCGTGATTCTAAAATGCCATCCCTGCCCACCCCATACTAACATTAAAGTTCGTAACATTCTCAAGACAGCTTCTGGACGCCTAAAATATCTGGCTTCTTTGTCGGAGACTATACAGCCAGTAGTTTCGAGGCACCATCTTCGCAGCACTCAGGTCCAGCATCAATAACACTTACTACACAAATTCTAAAGATCGTTCATATCACCAGATTCAAACCTTCCTAAATTACAAATGCAAACTCCCTTCCATCCCAGGTCATCTAAGAGAAATCTACTCCTCATTGTCGGCGAACATGGCGTCAGTGCTTGCTACAAGCACCCATGCTGTTGGCTATCACATCTATATCAAGAGAGCTGTGGTCGTTCATAAGGTTACCATGTTATCAAGGTAGCCCCGTGCCACATACACTTATATTTTTTGTCCTTGTTAAGGGCGTGTTATTCAGAAAAAATGGAGGCAAGAAAAGTTGTTTACCTCTCACACCTCCTTTCGAACGACGCGGAATCCGGTTTTGACAAGTGTTCTTTATAAAGCCCCTGAAAAAGCGTTTGGCCATTCTGACATTAGAACCTCCCCGCACTGCCACCACCAAGTCAAAATTGATGAAGATTTTATTGTTATTGTGATGTTGATATTGGTAGGGTTAGCAATGGTGGTGTGGGTGTGTGGTTGGTTAAATAAATCTCCTCTGCTTCCACTTCAAACCTACAAGCTTTCTGCTAAGATCGGCCTTGTTTACATATTTTCCCTCCCACGTGAACGACCTCCTGCGGCAGGATTTTCACCTCTAGCACATCTCATGACGTCCCAGTGAAGTCTGAGCAGATGGTGGGAGTGGTATCTCGGCACGTATCTGCACATGTGTGTGCCTTATTTCTTGATGCAGGAGAGCGAGGCTGAGATATATCATGGAGTGGGGAGTTGGTCCTTTTGATATTGCTGTTGGTGGTACCATATCGTGCAAACTGGGAACTAAGTACACCGAAGCAAGAGTTTTAGTAAAGAACAAACCAGACAAGGTTTGTCTGGTTTGTATAAGAGACAAACGCAAAACGGAAATTTTGAAATACTGTAAAGAAAAAAACTGGGGACGAATGATCAGTCATTTCTGCCCAGTCGCTGTAAAGCTCGATTATATACAACGATAGAATGGATAGAGTCGAATATTAGGGTCTTTGGCACTTGCAGTGGCACCGGATGCTTAGAAGATAAAGTTTACAGTATGCAACCGGCAACAGTCGGCGAATTGAGGAAAGGAATAGAAAGAAAATGCACACAATTTCTGAACGAAATATTTCTTGCTGTTTATGATTCCACTGCTTCAAGTTATCAGCAATGGCTCGACAGGATGGTCATTAGTGTGAACAACGGCTTACAAAGGGAAATAAAATTTTGTTTGTCGACTCAATTAAATTTTGAACATGAAATGTATCTTAATAAACATTAATTTATAATTAATCAATGTGTGTATACATGTTTTGAGACACTCCATATTTGCTTTTATGCGTTTCAGCCCAAAGGCTGTGGGCATGCCGAGGACCCCACCAGTATTATTACCTTTTCAATGGCCATTCTTTTGTGATTGACGGTGAAGGAAGTAGGTCAATATTACTGCCCTCTTTTTTGAGTATCTTGCCGTGATGTAGGTTCATCTGGGACTTTGGGCTATAGGAAGTCAAGCCATGCGCCCCTAATTCATAAATGTATATACATACATACATACATACACATATATACACATTCACACACGCATATATATATATATACAAATACGTATGTACATTTATACGTATACGTACATACATATACATAAATACATACATACCTACCAACTTACCTACCTACGTACCTACCTAACTACATACCTACCTACCTACCTACCTACCTACCTACCTACTTACCTACCTACCTACTTACATACATACATACATACATACATACATACATACATACATACATACATATATACATACATACATATATATCTTTTTTTTTTACATGTTTCAGTCGTTAGAGTGCAGTCATACAATCAGACACGGCAGTGTTGCTGGTTTTTGTACACTGTAAACTCTTTCAGTTTTCTGGAATGCGCATGGAAGGAGAATGGTATAAACAGTGTTTCACAACCGGAGCCCATATGATCCCTGAGGGTCCATGTAAGAGTTTGCTGTATGTACAATAATTTGGTTCTGCTTCCACTATACACACAATCTTTTTAACAATATTTTTATACAATTCCTAATAATATTTCATTGTGAAGATATATGAATTTTTAAACATCGAATGGCTGTGAGGTTCCATCCGAGTAAAATGGAAATCAGAGGGGATCCATAGGTAAGAGAATGGTTGAGAAACATTGGTATCACCACACATCCTATGTTGCTCTACTTTTTATTTTGTTACTTTATATAGGGAAGAAGATGAAGGTATATCTTTCAGATATTCTTTTCTACTCTAGGCACAAGGCGCGAAATTTTTGGGGAAGGGCCACTCGATTAGTTCGACCCCAGTACACAACTGGTACTTAAGTTATGGACCCCGAGAGGATGAAAGACAAAGTTGGCCTCGGCGGAATTTGAACTCAGAACGTAGCGGCAGACGAAATACCTATTTCTTTACTACCCACAAGGACCTAAACACAGAGGGGACAAACAAGGACAGACAAACGGATTAAGTCGATTTATAGACCCCAGTGCGTAATTGGTGCTTAATTTATCGACCCCGAAAGGATGAAAGGCAAAGTCGACCTCGGCGGAATTTGAAGTCAGAACGTAACGGCAGATGAAATACAGCTAAGCCTTTCGGCCTCTGTGCTAGCGTATCTGCCTGCTCGCTGCCTTACATCGTCCAAATAGTAAGGCATTTATAGGAAAAAAATGTTTCCTAATCAATGATCATCTTCTGTGCGCGACAATATTTACGGAAAAGAAAAGCTAAAGGTTTACTATACACGCAAAATACGCAGATATGAAATCAACAAAAGAAACCAGTCCTGATTGTGGTAATAGAAAATAGAAATAATCCTCTAAAAGTTAAGTTCCTTGTTAATAATAAAAACAAATGCTATTATATGCACTGCACAGACATTACTGACAGCATTCATGATACGATAAAACAGCGACAAAACCAAAACAGTGCACATCTGCTCGACACATGCAGCGGCGTTTAGGTGTATGGCGAAAATACAAAACAATAAGAAGAGCTCTGCAAAGAATACGATAAGCGTTTCTTTATTTTGCCAAAATAGCAATGGAAAACACAGTTCTAATTTATAGGCAATAACAAAAGAAAATCGAAGAATGTGTGTGTGTGTTTGTGTGTGTGTGTGTACACATATGTTTACTTATAAATGCACATTTATAGTTATATACATATGTTATAGTGCATGTCTATATATATATATACTATATATAAATATATACATGAATATGTAAATATATATATATATATATATATATATATATATATATATTATATATACACAAGATAAGAAAATGGAGAAATACATCTAAATCAAATATCAATTACCCGATAATACTCAATCACATACTTTATTAAACCACCCCTATCTCAATTTGTATATATATAGATATATATATATATATATATATATATATATATATATATATATATATAGCTATATATATATGGTTATGTATGTATTATATATATATTATATATACATATATGGTATGTATGTATATATATATATATATATATATATTCATTTATATGTATATATTTTTAAAAGGTTGAATGCGAGTTCGTCCTTTTATTGGAGTAATTTCCAAAGATTTCTAACGTTGTTTCTTCATACTTTACTTTTGAATTTACTGGTGTAAATTTGTGTAGCTATGAAAAACTTATGTATATAGATATTAAGTATATGATTTAACCTATTAAACACAGCTCAAAGAAAGAGAGAGAGAGAGAGGAGGGAGAGAGAGAGAGGAGGGAGAGAGAGAGAGGAGGGAGAGAGAGAGAGGAGGGAGAGAGAGAGAGAGAGAGATAACACAAATGGCGTTTAAAATTTCCGACAGCTGTTTCAGTAGAATTTTATTGATATATCCATTGATGGCGTTGTGTGTACCGTGTGTTTACATGCAATTTCGAGGAAGCAGGATAGTCGATGATATCGACCCCAGTACTCAACTGGTACTTATTTTATTGATTCTGAAAGGATGAAAGGCAAAAGTCGACCTCAGCGGAATTTGAAGTCAGAACGTAAACACGGGCGAAATACCACTAATCATCTTGACAATGCTAACGATGCCTCTAGCTCGCCGCCTCAAATAAAGAATAATAATAATAAACAGAAAAACAAAACAAAGTAGTGCCGCCCTATTTCGTCGAGGAGCTTTCGATGTAAATAAGGAGGACCAGGATAAGTTGGCTTTTAAAAATTTTCTTTATAAGCAAAGCCTTGATTGATTCCTTTCATTATTTGCTGCTATTATTTTTCAGTCACTGGATTTAATTCTATTTGCTTTATTTCAATCTATTTTTTCTTTGTATTTTTCTTTTTGCATTGTTTTCTTTTTATCACCTCCGCCTTAGCGGAGGTATTGTTTTCAGTCGTGTTTGTTTGTTTGCCCATGGACAAGATATCTCAAGAACCGCTGGATGGATTTGGATGTAACTTTCAGGGATGTATGGCCTCATGACTGGCATAAACTGATTAGATTCTGGATTATTTATTATATTTACTTTACATGATTATGATTTTACGTTCACTTTCAAGTCTTTCTCAATTATCTCCCTTTATGCTGTTTCCAAAGTTTTATTTCCGTTTCCCTATTATTAATTTTACTCGCCTCTCTATCTTAGTAGAAGCTGATGGATAAATAAATCAAACTACATAAATAAACAGCAGCAAAACCGTTCAGAAATTAAATAACACTAACATATTTTTATTATATATATATTATACATACATATTAAAACTTTACAGTATATTTACATATATACATACATCTATACATCGATCTAAAACAACAGGAATACTAAAGGAAGGCCGGAATTTAAGAGAAGACAAAACCAAATGGTCTCATACTATTCCTTTAAAAATTCCTGAGTAGAACTTATTGTTATTACCTCTGCCTTTGAAACTATTTTGAATGGTGAATTGGTTAACTTTGGCTTGTATTAGATAAGGATAAACTATTTATTACTGTTACTAAATTTTCTACGGCCATCTTCACATTCCATGACTACCATTGGGATCGATCAGGTACCTAACAAGGATTGTGGATAATTTTTCCGGTTTCTTTACTTTTTTTTTTGAGAGCAGTTGGGTTCATTTTTCGTATTTTCGTTTTGTGAGAGCAGTCGAATTTACTTCAGATATTCTCATTTTAAAAATCATCTCTGGCTAATCGTTGAGAGAGCACTTTGGTGTTGCCTTGGCGGAGATTTGCTCTCTTGGCTGCTTTTGTTCTGTTTTGTTTCTTCTGTAGAAAAATTACCGGTGTAGGATAGAAACATTATGCGTGCACGAACACACACAAACACACACACACACACACACACACACACACACACACACACACACACACACAACACACTCCTCTCTCTCTCTCTCTCTCTCTCTCTCTCTCTGTCACACACACACACACTCTTTCAATAATTGGAAACAGACTGTTTCACCCCGTGGCTTCTAGTTTCTTATTCTTCACTGCGATGTAGACGGGACCATAGTATCAACGGAGTGAAGTTTCAATTATAAATAAATTAATACACAACAATATTTTTGTATTCAATATAGTTTTCCAGTATCATGCGAAACGTAAGTAGCTACCACTTACAAAAATGTTGTGTTGTTCATTAATACCAAAGCTCCATCATAAATAGTAGATTTCCTTGCTCGCGTGTCATTTATACATTTGATATGTTTGATATAAAGAAGAAAAAAAAACACTGTTTACGCGAGAATAGATTAAAAGGTCACGTATTTTGCACTTGAAAATGAAAGAAACGATTGAAGTATTGTGACACTATAAGAACTAAAATAACTGCAAACTTATCGCAATATCATTAGAGAACAGTATTACGCAATATCGTTGATATCGAAAAATAAACACTCGTTAATGGATTGTCGAGCGCATTATCGAGACGCATCGTCCAGCATTTCTTTTCCGATATCAATGATATAGTGAAATACTATTCTCTAATCCTACTTCGATACGTTTGCAGTTATTTTGGCTTATATGCTTCCTTACTTCAGTCGTTTGATTAGCTGGTAACGTGAAGCTTAGATCTACGGTTCAAGAAGTCCTACCTTCTAATAATGACGATGATCACACTGAAACTAAGACCTAATAATAACAATAACACTAAAACATGATAATAATAATAATAATAATAATAATAATAATAATAATAATAATAATAATAATAATAATAATAATAATAATAATAATAATAATGTGTATGTTGATGATAGTAATAACATATGTATGTATGTATATACACATATATACACATATATATGTATATATATATGTATATATATATGTATACATATATATATACACATATATATATACATACATATATATATATATTTATATATATCTATATGTATATTTAGGTATGTATATAAATGAATATGTATGTATCTGTGCATAGCTTTATAAATATCTGCATATACATAGTTAGATACAGTGTTTACATGAAAAGTAAATATCTGGGGAAAGATATCATTAAGTGTTGACGGCAACAACGTTTGTCTGATAATGTTTACATTGCTATGACACACGCACATGCATTCACCCATCAACACAAACATATACACAAACACAAATAGCTTCACTAAGAAACAGTAACAGTATTGTTTACACACGCTCATACATATATGTATTTATGTGCACACACACACACACACACACACACATAAACACTAACACACACTCATAAGTATATATACACATATATGTATATGAATATGTATATATATATATATATACATAAATATATATACATATATATAAATATGTATGTGTATATATATCTATATATATATATATACACATACATATATATACGTATATGTATGTCTACGTATGTGTGTATATACATATATATGTGTGTGTGTATGTATATATATATATATACATGTGTATACATAAACACGGTATATGGTTGCATATACCGTAGAAGTATACAAAATGTACTCACTGTCAAACATAGATATTGGTATGCTGCAAATAATAATAATAATAATAATAATAATAATAATAATAATAATAAAAACAGCAACAACATCCTTAATAATGATATATAATGTATATTTGCATACACAAGTATATAAATACATTCACAGGCACAAACATATATATACACACACGTGCATATAGACACACACACACACATACACACACACATGATACTCATACTCACATGGTGTGTAGATAAATGTATGATATATGAGTGTGTATATATATATGAATGTGTGTATGTGTGAGATAGACGTGTGTATATTGTGAGCGTGTGTGTTTATACATAAATATACACACATGGTCGTTGCCGTATTTATATGTTGAAGTTAGTTTACAGTTATTTTCAGATGTTTTCGTCGTCAAACCTTCACAATTTAAAAAAAAAAATTTTACATACCCACACATTGCCAGCGTACGCATTAGATTAATGCATGTATGTATATATATGCATACACATACACGCACACAAACAAATATATATTTTGTCAGGCAAGATGGTGGGGGATTCCTCTGAGTTGAAATCTCTTATAGATGTACTGAGTTAAAACGCACTATACATACATACATGCATACATACATATATACATACACACACCACACACAACACACACACACACACACACACACACACACACACATATATATATATATATATATATATATATTACATATACACACATATAATCTACGGATAACAACAGGTAATCGAAAGTGTGCCGGTACTTTATTCATCACCAATTTATACTGTTTTCTCCCCTATCCTCTCTAGTTCTCTTTTTCTCCATCTCATCTTCTGAATCTCTCCCTGTCTCTCATACATACATACATACATACATACATACATACATACTTACATACATACATACATACAAACAAAAGCACCATGTTGTTGATGTTGAAATTCCAATGTAGGAGTCTTGGATTTAGGTTAGAAACTGGCTATTTCTCTATTGACAAGAAATCTTGAAATAAAACTGAATACCGTGCATACATACATACATACATACATACATACATACATACATACATACATACATACATACATATAAGTGTGTGTTTGTGTATTAACTACTGATAGGAACACCGTATTTCGTTTTGTAACCCTTACATCCAAGTTATCAAAAGTTTATAAGTCAATACATTGTACTATTCTTTGTGTGTTAGCAGTACGTTGGTGTTCCTCTATAAGTGTCTCCTATTAGCGTTCCCTATTATTAGTGTACCTCTATTTCTTTATTGCCCACAAGAAGCTAAACATAGAGGGAACAAAGTAGGACAGACAAAGGGATAAAATCGACTACATCGACCCCAGTGCGTAATTGCTACTTAATTTATCCACCCCAACGAAAGGATGAAAGGCAAAGGCGACCTCGGCTGAATTTGAACTCACAACTTATTCATATGCAACCATTAACTATTTTTCTATCTTTGGGCGCATTGTTTACGTACACATATTCGAATACGAAATGTAACTTTCAGTGACGGCTCTAGATATTTTATAGAAAAGCTGTAGCGATACACTTTTAAAAATGCATTTGTGTACATACATACATACATATATACATATATACATATATATATATATTATATATATATATATATATATATATATATATATATATATATATATATATATATATATATATATATATATATAATATATAGGTGAGAAAGTTGGTGTGATAAAGCATATATATATATAACCAGCTGCTCGTCAAAGTAACATAGTATCTGTCGCTCTCTGACAGGTTTATGGGCGAATCTGTGGCAGTGGAAACCTCTGGTGTTCGTCCCCCAGGCCACATCACTATCGGAGAAGGGATGGCTATCCGCAAGTGCAAGACCCGTGGATAGTGAGTCTGTTCCAGTCCATCTCTCTCGTTATCCTCCGGGGCAACGCCTTTTCCAGTTTGTCCGCTGGAGCTATGAAGCGGACTGACAAGCCCTTTTAGACATTTCTTTGCTGTGAGGAAGAGCAAAGATGAAATGATTTAGGCAGGACCCATCATCAAGTTTAGAAAATTATATCATTAAGCGTTACGAGGCAAAATACAAAATACAAATAATAAACTGAACAACTCCAGCTCATGTCGAATGATTTAGAAAGTATAAATTTGCATCCCTTGACAAACAAACCGTATAAAACCAGACAAAAAGAAAACTGGAGATAATTGATTGCCTACGCTCACATAATCCAGTCAGATTTTACATCAGATGACTCGAGTTCATCACAACCGTGGATATAAAATAAGTTTTAAACCAATTCGAGGTTTTACAGATCTATATTTAAGAGATGAGAAATTATGTACATTATTTACATTATTTACATTTGACGGATATTTGTCCGCATCTTGTTTGTTGTTAACACAACGTTTCGGCTGCTATATCCTCCAGCTTTCATCAGGTGTCTTGGAGAAATTTTGAGTTCGATTCCAAGCAGTGATCTAAATAATAACAAAAACAACAATAACAACAACAACATCGAAAAATAACTTAGGAATGAGAACCCAGGTTCGAAATTTCCCCAAGACACCTGATGAAGGCTGGAGAGTATATCAGCTGAAACGTTGTGTTAACAACAAACAAGATGAGGACAAATATCCGTCAAATGTAAATAATGTACAATTCGAGGTTTGTTTTACTTTGCCAACGAACTAATTCCATTGGGCCGATTAAAGGAAAGCAATTTTGTAATTCGACTTAGATGAGTAGAGTAAAGAGTCTTAGTGAAGAACTGATGCGAAACGTAAGTCTTGTAATAGCCTTTTGAGTAGGGAATATAAAACATTTCTGAAGTAAGTTGCTTCTCACAGGTATGAGCTGTTAAATGTCCTTAATAATATGAAACGAAGTCACGTCTTTTGACTGGAACGGTAATTGGAGTTACGAGCCGGGTGGCTGAAATTGGCATGATCTCTACTCGACCAATTGAATTTCTCAAGGCCGAGGAACTTGGTAAGAATGCGAAGTCTGTTGTCATTCCTCTACAGCAGATTGCCTTAACGAACCGCTGGGGGAAGAGAGGTGGTGACTGTTTGATCAGCGGAAAAGTAAATGTTTATTAAGAATACAGAGAGAAACAGTGAGAGCCTTTCACTACCATCCTTTCCCAGCGGTTACAATTTTACGGAGAATGCACATACATACATATACATACACAAAGTTGCACACACACATACTTATATTTGTGTGTGGGTATATATATATATACATACATATAAATATATATATATACATACATATAAATATATATATGTATATATATATATATATAGAATATATGTATATATATATATAAATATATATATAATATATATATATTATATATTATATATATATATATATATATATATATATATATATATATATCATATATATACATATATATGCATACATAACTATATAATACCGCACATGTACAAATATTGTTCATAATATACATAAAAAGGTCTGTTTATATAAACTTATCTCAGAATTTATTAATGTATTTTCAAAGCACATTTTCGCTGATAAACTTTTACACTCGTCTGATGTTAGTTCGTATGTGTGCGTTGGCAAGTATGTGTTAGCAGCATCTAAATTGCTTTATTATGCAAACAAATGCACGCATACATATTGCACACAACCGCTCACACATGCAGGATAAATAATATGCCTGAATTGCCCACCCAGTAAGTCATTTACAAAAGGGCGTAAAGATTTTAATTCCCGCTAGATTTCTCTGCTGCTAACTAGTTACTGGAAGAACTACATATCATTATTCCTGCTAAACTGCCGATTAAACCAAACCGTTTAACATAAGTAGACATTATAAGTTCTGTCACAAGTGATGACGGTTTCTCCCTCTTGTGAGCCTCCTTTGCTACAGGTTGTAAGTTCCCCATGTATTTACTTTGTCACACCATTAAAAAAAAAAAAAAAACACAGATTGCATTTGCAGGGTAAGAAGTTCGATTTCAGCCTTGTCACCAAACCTCTAATTGTGTACCATTTTAATTGTTTCATTTTTTTTCCTTTTAGTTTGCTTAGGTGTAGCTGTGTGGTAAGAAAGTTGCTTCCCAGCCACATGATTCCGGGTCCATCCTATTGGGAGCCCCTTTGTGTAAGCATCTTCTATTTTTGCCTCGGGTCGACCAAAGCTTTCTGAATGGATTTGATAGAGGAAACTGGAAGTAGCGCGTGTGTATATATATATATTATATATATATATATATATATATATATATATATGTGTGTGTGTGTGTGTGTTGTGTGTTGGTGTGTGTGCGTGTGGTGTGTGTGTGTGGTGCATGCGCGTGTGTGTGTGTGTTTATATACAGGGGTTGGACAGAATAATGGAAACACCTAGCATCATAGCATCATAATTTTGAAATATCTTTAAAACCCTCAAATGCTTGTTTATTTTTGTTTTTTGATTTATTGTTTGTGTTGCTTAATATGTTTTGATAAAATTGATGCAATAAAGTGTTCGTCTGCAGAATTCCTATGCTTCAGCAACCAGTTGCACTATAAACGCCCACTGCAGCGATTGTAAATAACCATAATGGTGAAAGGTACGCAAAGAACAAATGCTATAAACTGCATTTGTTCTTGGAGACTAAATTCAGTCGGCCATCGGAGAAGGCCTTTAAGGGAGCCCACAACGGTGCAAGGAATTGGGTCAGGTCTTGTCTGTTGATAATTCCCTTACATTACACTCTGAGACTATTTCTTTATACGCTACATGTAGATAGGGATTTTACGGACACTCTGTATTTCTATCTATCTATCTATCTATATATCTATCTATCTATCTATCTATCTATCTATCTATCTATCTATCTATCTATCTATCTATCTATCTATCTATCTATCTATCTATCTATCTGTCTATCTGTCTACCTAGCTATCTGTCTATGTAACTGCCTGTCTATCTATCTATCTATCTATCTATCTATCTGTCTATCTATCTATCATCTATTTAACTCTCTGTCTATCTATCTATCTATCTATCTATCTATCTATCAATCATCTATCTAACTCTCTGTCTATCTGTCTGTCTATCTATCTATCTATCTACCTACCTTTCTATGTGTGTGTGTGTGTGTGTGTGTGTGTGTGTTGTATACACACACGATAACTGCTTAGTTGAAGCATACTGAAGCGGAAGCACGTGTACATATCCAAGAACGAAAGAAAAAAATTTTCGTTTGTTACATGTCACATCCCGATATCTCTTCACGCTTGAGATTATCTCTCTTCTTGTCATCAGTTGTTTTTCTTCTTTCGAAGCGAAGATTAACTCAATAGAACAAGAAGATGCTTTGTGTGGTTTGGGATATTTAATCTACCATTATTCTTTATTTGTCTTTGATTTCTTTGTTTGCCACCGATGCTCATTTCTTATATATCTTATGCATATTTTAAATATCTTATAGATAGGCAAGGCTGTCAATAAAATATATAAAAAAACTTAGATATGTTTTGACCAGAGATTGGTCCAGGCCATGTCTAACTTAATAGCACATTTAATGAAAATATCGTAATCTCTCTTTTTTTTTAGATCTGAACCCCACAAAACGGAATAGCTGCAGCAATCTGGCGAATGGAAGGTAGCAAATTCAATGACAGAAATTAGTTTGCAAAAATACATGAACTACCATATGAACTTAAACAAGGAGTGGCTGTGTGATAAGAAGCTTGCTTACCAGCCACATAGTTCCGGATTCAGTCCCACTGCGTGGCACTTTGAGCAAGTGTCTTCTGCTATAGCCTTGGGTCGACCAAAGCCTTGTGAGTGGATTTGGTAGACGGAAATTGAAAGAAGCCCGTCGTATATATATATATATATATTTGGGGCTGGCCAGGTCGGAGCAATCTCAAGATTAATCAGCCGAAATTGCGAGGATGATCCGGTTCTTGACTGAAGATTGAAGGCTTCGAATGTCCCGTCCGTGTTTTTTGTATCGTCTTCTAAATGTTTTGCGTTCTTGTCCCAGTTTGTATTTTTTTACATATATATATATATATATATGTGTGTGTGTGTGTGTGTGTGGTGTGTGTGTGTATACATATATGCATGTATGTATATGTGTGTTTGTGTCTGTCTGTCCCTCAACCATCACTTGACTATCGATGCTGGTGTTTACGTCTCCGTAACATAGCGGTTCGGTAAACGAGACCGATAGAATGAGTACTTGACTTACAAAGAATAAATCCTGGGGTCGATTTGTTCGACTAAAGGCGGTGCTCCAGCTTGGCCGCAGTCACTTAACTGAAACGAGTAAAAGAGTAAAAAAAATATGGGTTTAGTACATGATGGCCAAGTTGACGACCTCAAATATCAGTATAATAACAGTGTGGTGAATTCTGAACAACGATCCGTGCGTGTCGGTTGGTGCAGCAGTACACAGATTCATTCACTGGAAGTCATCAGCGCACAAAATTCTCAAAGTCTATTTTCGTAGAAAGATGTATCGTTTGCAAATTCTACATAACTTACATGAGAAAGATATTCCTACACGAAGTGAATGGTATGCTGGCACCATCGAACGTATCCACTATGACAACCTAATATACATCATTCTTTTCACTGATGAAGTTCCGTTCGATAGACATCGGGAAGTCAATCGTCAGAACTACCATATTTCGGCAGACGAGCTTCGAAAGAACATTCTCCAACACCGAAAAAGGGATTCACATAAATGAATGTATAGATGGGTATAAAAAAATATCTTATATTTGTGAACATTTTGCTAAAGTCACAATTACAAGGCCGATTTAGCTTCAGATTTTGCAATAATTTCCTGAACATCTGTTAACTGCCAAGAAGATAATAAACAGTCATGTTTCAACCATACGCACGCCGTCTATTAAAATACGACTGTTCAAGATTATCAGCATGAGCTGTTCCCAATTCAGTGGAATGGACGTAAACATCGTGATCGATACGTCACCAGACCTAGCTTCTTGCGGTTCCTTCGTTTGCAGTTTTACCGGATCGAAAGACAAACAAGGATTACGACTCGGGACAATCAGTTTGAACGCAAATAACAGAGCAGTGCAAAAGCTTCAGAATGAGATCCGAAATGCTGCTCAACTATTTCAGCAGGGATACTGAGAGCCGTCATGTTAAAATCGACACTTGGAACTTCAGTGTCACTAATCTTTCATTATGTTATGACTTTTGTTTTGTTTAAAAAGTTATGCATTTTTGTTTGAAATCAGGCGCTTTGAAATGTTTCAAACGAAAAGTCTGAGATATTAGACTGGTGTAACCACATTTCAAAGACCTTTCTTTCCAAGTTCATATCACCAAACGGAGATCTTCAGAATAATTTTAAATATAATGAACCTCACAATTATTGATTATGAATATTTATGAAATTTTGAGTCATTTTCGCCACTAGTCGAACCTTTTCAACAAACGCGTTTTCATATTTCTTTTAATATATACTCTGCGAGTTTATCATGTTTCTTTATTTCTTTTGTATTTATCATTTTTCTCAAAAGTCTGCGTATTTCTAGTTGACACGGCACATGTCGAAACACCGGTGTCCCAGGGTATTCTGCACCAATGAACTGGGTGTTTTACAATCACATTGGCATCGTAAAAAGAAGTTCCTTGCTACATTTAACCCTTATGGTTCTTTGAAGACCCTGAAATGGGTGTTCCTTGTGCATTTAGAAGTTGAACAACTACAGATCACCAGGAAACAATTTATTGCATTAAGTTACAGATAAAACTGTATTATAACGTATGACTCTGGATTCAAGCCTTCTGAATGGCGCTTAAGTAACACCAACAACAATAATGGTTTCAAATTTTGCCACAAGGGTAGCAATTTTGGAAGAAGGGATAATTCGACTTCATCGGCCTCCAGTGTTTTACTGGTACTTAATTTATCAACCCTGAAAGGCAAAGTCGATGTGTCTATCCGTATTTCTTCTCCTTGTCCTGTCTTTTACTGTTTATATTTTGTAGTCGTTACTGTCATGTTTTTGTTACCATTTTTACCCCTCCGCAAAAAAATCTCAAATTTTATTTAATTTGATTTTCGCGAGAAGGATTGTTTCATTAAAGTCATGTATCACCTTGACCTTCGAAACGTGGAGTAGATGAAACAAAGGCGACTGAAGAAGGGAAATTTTCCTTGTTTTGTATGTCCTGTACTCTATTTTTTCGTTGTTTAGGAAAAATGTCCATTTCCTTGGTTTTGTGTTTATGTTTTCGTTTCTCATTGTGTTCGACGTTTTTTTTGGTGTCCTGTACCCATATATGCATGTATATATACATGTAGAGGTAGGTAGTACATATATGTATGTATATATGCATATGTTTTATTTATTTATTAATTTATTAAATTAATATATACATATATAGGCGCAGGAGTGGCTGTGTGGTAAGTAGCTTGCTAACCAACCACATGGTTCCGGGTTCAGTCCCACTGCGTGGCATCTTGGGCAAGTGTCTTCTGCTGTAGCCCCGGGCCGACCAATGCCTTGTGAGTGGATTTGGTAGACAGAAACTGAAAGAAGCCTGTCGTATATATGTATCTCTCTCTATATAAACGGCAGTTTGTCTGTGCGTGTTCCTGTGTGTCTGTTTGCTTGTACCCTCACCCTGACCACGGCTTTCAACCGATTCTGATGAAACTTGATACACACATAGCCCAATGTCATAATTCAAAACTAACGCAGCGAAAATTTTGAAAAGTTCCCCCAGTTCTGAAAAAAATCGATAAAACCGACATGGGGTCGAGAATCAGAAACACGAACCACAAACTGTCTAGGGGACGCAACTCAACCTTTTTTAAATCTCAAAAAAAAATTTACCATCATTTTTTGGCTATAACTCTCTAAAAATGCTTTATAGTTATTTCCCTTACAAACCTGATCAACGCCGGGCGATCCTGCTAGTATATATATATATATATATATATATATATATATATATATGTGTGTGTGTGTGTGTGTTTGTGTGTCTGTGTTTGTCCCCCTAGCATTGCTTGACAACCGATGCTGGTGTGTTTACGTCCCCGTCACTTAGCGGTTCGGCAAAAGAGACCGATAGAATAAGTACTGGGCTTACAAAGAATAAGTCCCGGTGTCGATTTGCTCGACTAAAGGCGGTGCTCCAGCATGGCCGCAGTCAAATGATTGAAACAAGTAAAAGAGTAAAGAGTAAAGAGTATATATATGAATACATACATACATAAATTAATATATACATTTACAAATAGACACTTGCCACTCATTATAAGTACAAGTATTATAAGACAAGTATTATAAGGGAAATAACTTCTTCATAATATTTGGTGGGATTAAAAATGTGAATCTGAAATTATTTATAATGAAATAGACGCACAGAATTCACATATTAAATTATTTGTTTATTTATTATGTTATTCTTAGCAATCGAGAGTAAAGAGAAAGTTCTCAAGCGTTTTCATTGGAGATAATATTTCTTTCCAGTGAATTCTGCCCCGTTAAAGTGTCGAATAGTAGCCAACGATTTTGATTTTCATCTAGAAACATAATTCAAAACCTGTTCTCCAATACAATTCGTGAAGCTGTTATTTCATAATAGTTCATATGAGCAGGACATGTTACAAGGTTCATAGACAAGTAGACTCGCGGCCACCTGGAAGGCCTCCACGTCGATGGGAAGATCATTGTAGCCAGTGGTGTAGAACAGCATCTGATGGCCTGGTCGATACTGCAGTATGTATTATATATTATATATATATATATATATATATATATATATTATATATATATATAGATATATATATATTATAAATAATATAAATATATATTCATATAGACATACATATTGTACCTACCTACATATTATATATACGTAGAATACATGCATGTAAGGGTACAGGACATAAAAAAAAGTGGATAAATGAGAAACGAGAACATAAAAAAACATTGAAAACGAACTTTTTTCGAATAGCGAAAGAAACAAATACAGAAACGAGACAGGCAACATAAAGAACATTCCCTTCATCAGTTGTCCCCTGTTTTATCTACTCTGCGTTTCGAAGGTAGGGACAAGAGACGTCGTTTTCTATGTTTTTGTTTTTTATGTTCTCGTTTCTCATTTGTCCACGATTTTTTGATGTCCTGTACCCACATATGCATGTATATGTACATATATGTATGTATATATGCATACATTTATATATTATTTATATTAGTATATGATCGAACGCCACGCATCCATTTCCAAGCAAGTTTTATCTCTCTCTCTCTCTATATATATATATATGTATATATATATATATAATGTTCAGCCGTTGTGCGTGTTCATGTTTGTAAATCAAGCATTCATACTATGTAACCATGGTAAATATCTAATCTTCACATTATTTAAAAACATACAACTTACTCTGAGGTTGCAGTACTTCGCTGTCCTAATATAAATATAAATACTGTGTTTAAACTGCATTCTTTTTTAGCCAGACAGACGTACCACAAAACGAGAAAATGCTCTAGACTCTCCAGAACTTGTAACTCTCTACATAATTCAGAAGACTCCATACTAGATGACTACTTCCATATCTAGGATGGTACTGCTGCCGTCCATACATCCGAGACATGAAAAATAAAAGCTACCCCACCCATCCACATCACTGACTAAGTAGCATAAAATCACTCGACAACACACAGCGACCTCGTACTGTCAGTCGTTATGTCTCTTTCCTCTGGCCTTTCTGTCACTACATGGACATTCCCTTCTCGGATCTGGCTGGTTTCGTGCCTTCTACACCTAAGCATCTCGTACTCGTCTCCCATCTCTTCATATTGTGCTTAGGTCTACTACTATGCTGGTTTCTTCCTCCCAGAACCTCGAGATTCTGGAATTCCATCCATTCCATGTTTGCATCGCAACCGTCAACTTGCAGCTGTTTAAGAGGTACGCCATGCACATTGAACTCACCAGTGACGGAAGAATTACGAAGGTTTTGAACACGGTTTTTACCTTAACACCAAACCAATAAAAAAAAATATTGTGCTGTGAGGAAGAAAAACAAAACAAAACAAAATAAAATACGAACATAAAATGAACACAAATAAAATATAAAATTAATAGTAATGAAATATTACTATATATTGTTGTTTCTTTTTTTTTCTTTTATATAAGTCATATTTTCAAGGACTGTACAGTAAAAAGAAGCATGAAAGCTTTGCCGATGCTACAGCCATTTTGTCCAGGCCAGCTGTCAACATTTTAGTCATTTAAGTTTGATTTTTTATTTTCTGTGAACTACACTCAAACAGACACAATACTCAATAGTTTCGGCTACTGAAAGTTTACATACACACACACACACACGCACATATATATACCTAACCTGCTGTTTTACAAGAGCAAGAAAATTGGCAATATTTTTTGAAGTCCAGTTTGTAAAAATGTCTGAATCAAGAACGGGAGATGATGCGTGGAAAAAACCAAAGAGAAATTAATTGACAATAGGACAGAAAAAAAAAAACAGGATGGGATTAAAATTATTTTCGTACATTGGCCCAAAGGCACACATTTGTAGGGAGAGGGAAATTCAATTGAACTAACCATTGGTTTTTTTCTTATCAAGCGCCCAGAAGGATTAATGGCAAAGTGGACCCAGCTGGGGACTGAAACCAGAATTTAAGAAAACAGTGCAAGGCATTTGTTCACTGACACCCCAGTGCTCTACTGATTCTGACTACCCTCACAGAAGGTAATAATAATTCCATTAGTTTTCTTCATTTGCAGATGACATACTGGGGAAACAATTTTATTAAAATCATATCAAAATGTTCTCGTTTATTGAAGAGGCTTTGCTTCTGTTGTCTTTGAAATTGCTTGATTAACCACGCTTAATAACTTTTGGAGTTAGACAAATGTACGCATATATAATATATATTATATATATATAATAATATATATATATATAATATATATATATATATATATTATATATATATATATATATATACCATATATGTATATTGTATGTATATGTATGTATGTATGTATACGTATGTATGTATGTATATATGTATGTATATATGTATGTATGTATATATGTATGTATGTATGCAAGTATCTATGGTTTCTGTATATTAATTAGTTGACTTTTATTGACTCTTTTGTTTGTCAAACAAAAACACATGAAGTGAGCAAAAAAAATTGTTTTCTTATGTACATTATTGATTGTGTTGCGTTAACACAGATCGTGTCTTTAAAGTAACGAGGTCCAGGTGGTAATAATTTGCAGTTCGTTATCACCATAATCATCATCACCATTATTATAATTATTTCCTCATTCCTTTCCATTTCTTTGTCTTCCAGAACTTCCACATCATCATCTTTTCCATGATTCTAATTACGTTTGTCATGTCCAAAAGCGAACAGTTCCGACGTCACAACCTTTCCAAGTATCTTTCCTCATGTCAGTTTTCGATGAACAAGGTACATACTGGAAAAGAAAAGAGAAATTATTAGTGGAGCTATATAGAGATAAATCAACAGATAAAATGCAGTTTTTATGCAACTATCATTAAATTCATTTAGTTTGTAAGTCGCAGCAGACGTGGTTGGCTGCGCGCGGGCTTTTGTCGCGTCAGCACCCGCGCATCCGAGGGCGTTCACAAGCCGTCGCCTGGTGGCAGGCGGTTTCATACGGGTTACCCGGGGCGTAGTGAGCATGAAGAACACGGCTCCACATCCATGACGCCGTGGAGCTACACAGCTTTCGGTTCACCGTCGTGTCGGTGCGCATGGCCTGGCTCCTCGAAGTGGAGTCGATCGTCGCACCACGACGCGCGGCAGGCGTTCAGCCAGCAGTAAACAGTCGACTCGTAACTGGTACGAACCGGGGGAATCCGACTGCCTAATTTAAGCAGAGTATCACGTAGTCGGCCGAACCGCACAGATGCGATGTGATTTCTGTCTTGTGCTCTGAATGTCAAAGAGAAGAAATTCAACCAGGCGTAGGCTTGTAAAAAAAATAACATGATTATCACAAATTTCTGAAACTTTGGAATAATGTGAATAAATAAATTAAAAGACTACAAGAGCGTTTTCAACTTCATTAAATATACTTTATCTTTCACTTACTTCAGCCACTGCCTTAGGCAAATCAACCCATGTACTTTTTTTAAAGTCTGGTACTTACTGTATCTCTCACTTTTGCCAATCAACTAATTACTGGGACATAAAGAAACCAACACCGGTTGTCAAGCAGGGGTCTTATGCGGCGGGTTTCCACACAGCCTCTATCTACCAAACCCGCTCACAAGTCATTGGTTGGTACGGGCTTATAGTAGAAGACATTTGCCCAAGATGGCTTGCAGTGGAACTGAAGGCGAAACCACGTGGTGGTTGTTAAGTGAGCGTCTGCCTCTTAGCCACATAACTATGAGTTTGCCTACAAGCCAAAGTGTAAAAATAAATAAATAAACTATGACATGGAAATTAAACTAGTTTCGCCGGCTCGTTTTCCGAGAGCTTACAACAAACACAAAAAAACCAATGGCTGTCTTTTGTCAGTGTGTTGTGAGAATCCACACGCAGTGGATAAGACGAGAAGCAATACAAGAAGAAGATAGCATCAAAATACATGCCTTGCATATTTCTAATCTAAGGTATGCAGACAATGCTGCTCTACTTGCCAAGACTGAAGCTGGACTACAAGAAATAATGAGTAGAGTCGAGAAGATATCAAATATGCATGATCTGTATTTCAGCCATAAGAAAATAAAAAGTCATGTCGGTAGGAAAAGAGAAAGTAAATGTTAACGTGAAAGTGGGCAGGGAGAGGCTCGAACAGGTTGAATTGTACGAGTATCTTGGAGCCCAAATCTCTGATGAAAAAGCTAGGACACAGCTGGTCATGATAAGAACTTCTATGGAAAAACTTAAGAACATTTGGAGTTGCAAAAGTGTTCAGCTAAATTAATAACCAGACTAGTGCTAGCGTTCAATTGGCTAATAGGCATTTACGGTTGCTAAGCATGGACTACGAACAAATTTGAAGAGAACATAATGCGTTTGAAATGTGGGTTTTATAGGAAAATGTTACAGGTCTCTTAGAAGGATCATCGGATAAATGAATGGCTGTTATAACAAGTAGGTGAAAGACGGTAACCCCTGGACATTGTGAAAATCAATAGTTCGTCTTGTATGGTCATATTCGAAAAAGAGGCGGTGTGGAGAACATTATCATGGAAGGAAGGATAGAGGAAGACTAAGATCGCATTGGCTGGACAATATTAGGAGCTGGCTGGACAAGAGTGGCAGCTGGAGTAGTCGCCCCTAATCAGGAAGACTTTCGCTGCGGGCGTACCAGGCATAACGACGATGACATTGTCAGAATTAATTTACTTTCACTTTCAGCTGGGAATTCCATGCAGGTTGCAGTGAATATTTGTCGGTTTTGTGAGCATCACACACACACACACAGCAGTTTTTCTTACTAGTTTTTGCCAATGGACAGCAAACATTTACCACCGTTAAAAGGCTTAGGACAGCTAAGCTTATTTCAATCGGTAGTTTTTATCGAAGTCCATTTATCGAATGGCTTCTTTATCAAATTAATTGCTGGAGTGAAGGAACGCGACTCAACGCACCATTTTACACCGGTATACACAAATGTACACATTTACACGCATATGTCTTGTAATAATGGTATAAAATTTCAGTTTTTAATTGTTATTATTATTATTATTAATTTTACATTTTTGCATAATTTTCTCATGCTTGAGCGTGTTTGTGCGCACGCATGCGATCACGCGTGCTTACACACAAAAGTATCAGAAAAATAATACCTAAAGTAAAAATAATTGTTAATATTAGTTTCAAATTTTGGCACAAGGCCAGCAATTCTGGAGGAGGGGGTAAAATCGATAACATCAACCCCAGAAATCAACTGCTACTTATTTTATTGACTCCCCACTCCCGCAAAAAGAATAAAATTCAAAGTCGATCTCGGTGGAATTTGAACACAAAACGTTAAAGCAGACGAAATGCCGCTAAGTATTCTACTTGGCGTGCTAACGATTCTGCCAGCTCACTGCCTTAAACATAATAATAATAATATTAACAACAGAACTCATGTCGAAAACCGGGAACGAAAAACGACTATATACATAATATGTATGTATGTATACGTAGTCCATCAGAGTGTCAACTGAGTGTTGAAGGACAATAACTGCGAAATCCTTCAAATCATTTTGTGGCAGCGATAAAAGAAAGGAGATGCGAGTAACATGATGACAAATGACCGGCGATGATGATGAAGATAGCAAGCAAAGAAGTCACGCGTTCACATTGGCTGTCTCGTCACCTGCAGGGAATGAGTTCGTTAATGTTCTGTATATGTTTAGTCTCTCTCTCTCTCTCTCCCCCCCCCTCTCTCTCTCCCTCTCTCTCTCTTTCTCTCTCTCACAGAGTTTACTTTGGCGAATATTTTTTCATACACAATAAAACCGAGCTTGTAATTTCGATGGCCATATATCGTAACTTCCACTGGTATGTCAACAATAAGGTAGATAACACCAACTATTTCACCTACATAACAGCATATCGAATCAATGAGAGGACCTCTAGCGGTTGCTTGATTAGCTAGAAATAGTAGTCAAATTTCCCTGAAATCATATACTAATACTGTTAAAAAGTAGAAGCACATATAGGACAATATAGATGCTGAAAAGAATCGAATGACGCGAGGCCCGATGTTAGAACAGTTTAGATCTATCTCCAGGCGTTGTGGATTAAAGACACGATTATATATACAGAACGGCACTGGAAGGTAAGGCGACTGACAGAATCAACACAGGTGGGTATTTTAATCCTGAGACACACACACACACACACACACACACACACAAAGTTATGCTTAAAGCTTTTAATTTCCATCACAAGCGTTTTTCGGAACCAAAATCCATGAATATTACCGAATATGACAGACACCCAAAGAGAGGATATGCTTGCTGAAATGTCGTGAGTATGATCATCAAGACGAGGATACTACTCTAAATATAGTGGTGTGTAGTAGAAATAAGGGTAGTTTGAAAATTCTTTGGGAGTATAGTCTGGAAAGAGTTTTAAATTATGAATTTATAGAAGACGAACGTAAACAAAATAAACAGAGAAAAACAATCTTACTCTAGTTAATTTTATTCTAAAAACGAGCAACTGGGCCAACATTTATAAGTACTCTTATTCAGCTCTCTGAACAGTCATTTCTCAAAGAAAAATGCAAAATCCACCAAGACTTCGTGTTCAAAAGCGTAAAAACAGGCCACGAAATATTCTCTGATATTATCCAGTATATGGTTAAATATGAGAACAAACATAACTGGAAAGTTTCTTAAATTGATTTTCCTTCTCTTTCCTACGACCCACACATACTACATAATTCTTTTTCAAAAACTCGGTTGATATTAACTATGCTCCTCGTAAAAACGTTGCACGTCCCATTAACAATGCCAAGTGACTTTTTACCATAAATAATACAGCTTCTCAGTGCCCTGTAACTGTACTAATTGTACAACTGCCTGCTTGATGGCAACCACCTGACGAAATCATTAATCCAACGTGCCAAAATACACATAGAAACAGAATACAAGGAAAATGTGGGGCAAAGTCCTGCGTTGCATTAACCGTGCATTACTTTTTAAAGCACATGTTTTGCAGCATACGCATTCTTTTATTAATCGAGACAGGAATTTGAGACTGCACTATCCAGACATGTTTGTAGAGGGGTTTTATTTGCCTTCCCACTAAGTTATAGGCGTGCAAATTTTCGTTAACAACTGAGTTGCCACTTGTATCGCATTGAAAACTGCTTATGTCTTGCCTCAGTTCTCGCAGTTTAAATGTAAAATCTGAGCTTTTGTTAACTTGCAAACTCTCTCCTAAATACCTAGTATGTAGTTTTAAATTTTTAAACGAATGGAGGTTACGAATGCTTTGAAATTGTTGGAAATATTTTTATCTCGTTTCCTTTAATATATTCTTTATCGTTATTCCCGAAAAAATTTCCATCTTTAAAGCAAATTTCCCCATCTGTAAGTTATTTCCCTTGGAAACTTCATGCATTAAAAAATTTTTCATTTTCCATTTCTTTCAAATACACTTTTAATCTAAATAAACTTCTCAACAATACATTAATAGGTCAAGAAGTTGCAGATTTCTTACAGTCGAAAAGTCTCATCTTGTATTTAAATCTATAAAATCTACTCACCTGCTGAATTCTAGATTCGGAACTTTTATTAAATGTAAACATCTGGACAAGTTTCTGTGATGAAACTGGAAAACACCACCCTCTCTGAATTAAGCTTACAGTCACACAAACTTTGACCCCCCTACCACCATTGAACCCCCTGCCACCATCCATATTAAAGATCACAACTCTTATCTCGATTCCCTCTATGTTTCTTTTTTCTTCTTCTTTTTTTTCTTTTACTTTCTTCCTCTCGATCTTTCTCGCTCTTTCACATGTTCTGAAAGTGTAGCCATTTTATATCTCGACCTTGAATGATTACTTGAAAATACACGGTACGCTATACAATCTTGTCCAAGCATTGTATTTCCAGAGGCATGAAACTTGTAGAAACTCGCATTTAAATCCTGTGAATATTAAATGATATTTATCTCTCACTAGATGCAGTATTATTATTATTATTATTATTATTATTATTATTATTATTATTATTATTATTTTGCTGATGCTACCAATAACGGAATAGTATACTACCTATGTACATTTGAATGAAGGAGAGATGATAGACAAATAGAAAGTAGATTATGGAGAAGAGTGGGTGGAGAGAGAAAAGCTGAGAGAGACAGAGAAAGAGAAGGAGAAAATATAGGTGATTAAAGATGATAGCTAGATAGACGGAGAGATAGGCAAAAAGGCAGACAGGTAGCAAAATAGTACAAAAGATAGACAGCCAGCCAGAAAGACAGACATTTAGGAAGATAGACATTTAGAAAGACAGACTGACAGAAAGGCAGACAGACATACAGCTAGCTAGATAGATAGATAGAAGTGAAAATAATAAAGAGAAGGGAGGAAGTACTCTAATGTTGTTGGTGAAGTGTTTGTACGGAAATGATGTGTCGAATTTCTCCTGTATAACCAAGCTTTTATCATCATCATCATCATCATCACCATCCTCGTCGTCGTTGTCGTAGTCATCGTCATCATCATCATCATCATTATTATCATTATTATTAGTCCATCTGGAACAATTTGTACACGGTTCTACCTCACTGAATTACAACTTATATCAAAGTTAACGGAAGTCGCAAGTAAGGAAGAAAGTATACATATATGCATTATGTATGGCTTTAATTGCAGTCAGCTAATGACGAGTGTGTGTGTGCGTGCGTGTGTGCGTGTGTGTGTGAGAGAGAAATGGAGAGGGAGAGGGAAAGAGAGATAAGGTACAAAACCATAAATAGGCCCGCGTATTCCCTCTCTGTCTCACGAACACACACACATTAGGATTATGGGTGGTGCTCAATCTTCCTGATTTTGTGGCACACTGCGGCAGGAGTAAGGAAATTGCTGTTATGTTAAGATATAACCCTGTTCTAAAGTAAAAAAATTAGAAATATAGAACCTGTGTTATGTACCTGGCCATTTCTGCCGTCTACGTGTTGATGCGCCCAGGTTCTATTGAATCCCATAACTAGTGTGTATGTGTGTGTGTGTGTACAAAGAGGAACAGACAGACAGATATAGTAATCGATTGATCGTTACTCTAATTAAATCCGTGTGTACTTTCGTCTGGTGATAGGCTTCTTGGAATATGATTACAAATGAGGGATGTATGGGCATACTTCCGCGTAGCTTGTTTACTAACCACATGGTTCCGGTTCAGTCCCACTGCGTGGCACCTTGGGCAAGTGTCTTCTACTATAGCCTCGGGCCGACCAAAGCCTTGTGAGTGATTTGGTAGACGGAAACTGAAAGAAGCCCGTCGTATATATATATATATATATATAATATTGTATGTTGCGTGTTGTTGGTGTGTCTGTGTTTTGTCCCCCTAGCATTGCTTGACACCGATGCTGGTGTGTTTAATGTCCCCGTCACTTAGCAGTTCGGCAAAAGAGACCGATAGAATAAGTACTTTGCTTACAAAGAATAAGTCCCGAGGTCGAGTTGCTCGATTAAAGGCGATGCTCCAACATGGCCGCAGTCAAAATGACTGAAACAAGTAAAAGGAAAAACAAAGAAAGAAAGATGTCTATATATGTATATATATATATATATATATATATGTGTGTGTGTGTGTGTGTGTGTGTGTGTGTGTGTGTGTGTGTGTGTGTGTGTGTGTGTGTGTGTGCGCGCAGATGAATTTTACGAGGAGTTCATTTGTATAAACAAATCTAGCGCCTGTTGTACTCTTTAAGGCATAATACTCAGACTGACCATAACAACTTTCTATATCGATGTCACTGCATGTTTTTTTTTTAACATAAGATCTGCGCGCACGCGCGTGTCTGTCTGTGCGAGTGTTAGTGTATGTTAGTATGTGTGTGGCAGATGAAGCCGCTTCGCCGTAACCCACTGCCTCTGATCCAGTCATTGATGCAATATTTCCACAGCTGTATCTCAGCCCAGTTAAAGGTGTTTATATTTCAAACATGTTCACAGTATGGTTAAGGGTTCCATGGGTTGTTATTGTTATTTTTCTCAAGGTTTCAGAACGGCAATAGTTAAGTGTGGTTTGTGATAAGAAGGGGCTTGTGGGTGGGGTGGGGGGATGAGATGTGGGGGAGGGCAATTTAAGTTTTCAGAAGATTATCTTTCTCTCTCTCTCTCTCTCTCCCCTCTCTCTCTCTCTCTGTGCAGTAAGTTATCTCTATGGATGTTACGCCCACTCATGCAAATATCTATAATTAGAGAGAAACACAAAAGAACCACCAACGAAACGGAAAAAGAAATACCGAGGTCAGACTAACTGTGTAGCTGTTACATCAGCAGAGACCTGTTATACACACACACACATCTTTTATCTTTTACTTGTTTCAGTCATTAGCTTGCGGCCTTGCGGGGGCAGCGCGGGGAAGGGTTTAGTCGGAGAAATCAACATTAGTATTTATTTTCAAATCATGTACTTAATCTTTCGGTCACTTTTACAGAAAATGCTAAAATACTGAAACTCAAGCATACAAACACTGATGAACAAGTGGCGTGGGTAACAAACACACACAGACACACAAACACACACGCACACACACACATTATATATGTGTAACCACACGAGCTCAAGGGAGGCAGCGGAAAACTGCGCACTTAATACTAAAATTAGACTGAAATATGTTTATTGGATGACGGAAAAGCCTTGCAAATTGTTACTCTGACTTCCGCCATAACCCGTCTTAGGACCTAAAATAAAATGGATGGAACATAGCAATATTAAGGAAATCTTTAAGGCAACCAGCAGCCAGAAGTGGTAATAGGCTAATCGAATATCGAAAAGGGAATATATATGATTTATTTATAATTTATTTTCCGCCTTTGTTTCAGCACGACTAGGTCCGTCTTCTGAATGTGATCGAACATGTAAGTAGTCTTTCTTCCATAAAGGTCTTTAAGCAATTTTTTTCGCGTTTTCAACACACACACACACACACAGCCACGCACAAACACACAGATAAATATAAATTCGATTAGATATTGTGGTAACCTCATGAAACAGCTGTAAGTGAAGATGATTAATTTGCTGTTAGTAATAAAGAATATTAACTTCCCATCTCCATTTTTCTTCTTCTTCTGATATATATATATATATATATGGTCCCCTTTTTTTTTATTTAATATTATTATATTGAAGATGCGGTACTCTCTCCCTTTGCTTTAACCTCTTCAATCTTTCTCCCTCCCCCTCCTCCTCTCTCTTCCGGCGCGTGTCCCCCTCCTCCTTCCCTCTTCCTTGCCTATAAAACAAAATTCCTTACACGTGGTTACCACTATTGAAAAGACTCCTCCACGCGCTGCTACTACACTTTCGTCCTTGCCAGCAAAAAGGCTTCTCGTTTCGTTCGTCCCCTTGTGTGGTTAATTTCCTGTATAGTATTCTTGTTATTTTTTTTTCTCGTTTTGTACTAATTGTACTTTTTGTACATGTATTTTTATTTTTGCAGTTTATTGTGTTGTCTATGCAGAAAAAAGGCTTTTTCGTTCGTCCTCTTGTGTTTGTTTTTGTACATGTATTTTAATTTTGCAGTCTTATTGTTACGTCTTTTTTGTGTTCGTACTCATTGTGCCCCGCTGCTTGAAATTTTATTTTAATTCTCTCGCAGGAAGGCCTATTGGATTAGTGTTCTGTTATGCCTTCGAAACATGCCTGACTCCTCTAGCGACAGCTGATGACGGGGGTTTTGTCCTTGTGTAACCTGTCCTGTATTTGGTTTTCGTTTTCCGTTTTCTTGTTTTTTGTTTTTTGGCTTTTTCTGTTTCTACGTCTTATTGTGATGTCCTGTACTTCCGTATAATTATTTATATATGCATGTATATATACATGTAGATGTAGGTACGTACATATGTTTGTATGTATGCATATATTTTTATTTATCTCCTTATTGTCTGACAGCGCCCCGCATCATCAGGTTCGTTCCGATTCGTCGTTTCGATCCACTTCTTGGTCCCCTTTTTTTTTATATTAATATTATTATATTGAAGATGCGGTACTCTCTCCCTTTGCTTTAACCTCTTCAATCTTTCTCCCTCCCCCTCCTCCTCTCTCTTCGCCGCGTGTCCCCCTCCTCCTTCCCTCTTCCTTGCCTATAAAACAAAATTCCTTACACGTGTTTACCACTATTGAAAAGACTGCCTCCACGCGCTGCTACTACACTTTCGTCCTTGCCAGCAAAAAGGCTTCTTCGTTCGTCCCCTTGTGTGGTTAATTTCCTGTATAGTATTCTTGTTATTTTCTCGTTTTGTAACTAATTGTACTTTTTGTACATGTATTTTTATTTTTGCAGTTTTATTGTTTTTGTCTATGCCAGAAAAAAGGCTTTTTCGTTCGTCCTCTTGTGTTTGTTTTTGTACATGTATTTTAATTTTGCAGTCTTATTGTTACGTCTTGTTTGTGTTCGTACTCATTGTGCCCCGCTGCTTGAAATTTTATTTTAATTCTGTCGCAGGAAGGCCTATTGGATTAGTGTTCTGTTATGCCTTCGAAACATGCCTGACTCCTCTAGCGACAGCTGATGACGGGGGTTTTGTCCTTGTGTAACCTGTCCTGTATTTGGTTTTCGTTTTCCGTTTTCTTGTTTTTTGTTTTTTGGCTTTTTCTGTTTCTACGTCTTATTGTGATGTCCTGTACTTCCGTATAATTATTTATATATGCATGTATATATACATGTAGATGTAGGTACGTACATATATGTTTGTATGTATGCATATATTTTTATTTATCTCCTATATTATATATATATTATATATATATAATATATATATATATTAGATAGATAGATTATAATTCTAAGAGAGTTAGAGGTTGTGAATCCAACCAACCAAGGGATAGTATCTATGCAATATACTGCTGGTAGAATACCCAATTATTAATACACAAGTGTTTTTTCGTTGCATGGCAATTACACTACTGAATGTAATAAATGGCTAAGGGTATACAGCAATAAGAAAATGGAGGGGATCAAGAGGTGGTATTCATCAAGTTTTAGACATTACATTGTCTATTTATCTTTAAAAAAAACAATTATAACAATATACATACATGTATAATATATGCTTTACATATATAAAAATACCAGTAATTATTAAAATATATAACGTAGAACATAGAAAGTAGAATAGTTTCTTACGGCTAACCCTATGTTCTACGTTATATATTTTAATAATTACTGGTATTTTTTATAGGTAAAGCATAATGTTATACATGTATGTATATTGTTATAATTGATTTTTAAAAAAATAAATAAATAGACATAATATAATGTCTAAAACTTGATGAATACCACCTCTTCCTCTCCTCCATTTTCTTATTGCCCTATATATATATATATATATATCAAACTGAAGTACTGAGAACGAATTTATCCATATAGATATATATGTGTGAGCGTGTGTCCGTGTCTTTGCATATAATACAACTCATACCCAGACAAACAAACGAACACGTGCGCACAAATACACTTAGAAATCTTATTTTAATTTCAAAAATTTTTTTCCGTTAGTTTTCTTTTTCTTTAGTGTAGAATTTTTTGTCTTTTAATCCCCCCAAACAATACATATACAACACAGTAATACGTTAAGAAGCTAAAACAAAAAGGAAAGACAAAAAACAACAATGTATCCAGCTTGTTCACATGATTACTGAATTTTCTACTTAAAGTTACCACCGAGGACCCCATCTCCACGACGCCAGAGTGAAACAAAAATTTGCGCAACTCAAACAAATTTTAATTAACAACGAGTATATTAAAAAAGTATTTGGTTGAACAATTCAACCCAAAATAAGCAACAACTTCAACGAAAACTTAAGAGAACTGGCAATTAACTAGACGTGAGGTACTGATGATATAGTTGTTGGGATTTGACAACACGTGGTTGTGTGGTAAGAAGCTTGCTTTTCAACCACATGGTTCTGGTTTCAGTCCCACTGCGTGGCACTTGGGCCAGTGTCTTCTACTTTTATAGCCTCGGCCCGACCAAAGCCTCATCAGTGGATCTGGTAGACAGAAACTGAAAGAAGCCCGTCGTGTGTGTGTGCGTGAGTGTACATCTATCTATCTATCTATCTATCTATCTATCTATCTATCTATCTATCTATCTATCTATCTATCTATCTATCTATCTATCTATATATATATATATAATATATATATATATATATATATATATATATGCGTGTGGTGTATCGATGTTTTTCCTCCCATCACCGTTTGTGAAATGGTGATGAGGGACAACATGTGAAACAGTGATGTGTTTACATCCCCGTAACTTAGCAGCTCAGCAAAAGAACCGATAGAAAAAGTACCAGCTTGAAAAATAAAATGCCCTGGGGTCGATTCATTCAAGTAAAATTCAAGGCGATGCCCCAGCATGGCCGCAGTCTAATGACTGAAACAGGTAAAAGATGGAAGCTACCCAGCAAAAGCAAAACTTTGCTAACACCCTAATAATCAATTTAAAACCGGATATTTATTACATTTCTAAGGCGGTCAGCTAGTAGAGTCTTTAGCAGGTCGGACAAAAGAATTAGCAGCATTTCTTCCGGCTATTTACGTACTGAGTTTAAATCCCGATATAGCCAAATCTGCCTTTTCTCTCTTCGGGATGGATAAAACAAAATATCAGTCAAGTATTGGGAGTCAAAGTTGCTGGCCTTCAACCCTGCAACAGACTGGTGTCCTTTTGATGGGAACGTTGTGGTTTTAATTACTAACACGCCATGGAAACCGTGTAATTGGCCTAATGAGACCCAAGGGCTCAGGAAAAAAAATTCACTACACTTAGAAACAACGAAGATGAAGATTATTATAACCGCGTGAAATGCTAGAAAATTTGAGTCAAAACCTTTTCTAAAATAATTCAATATATATTATTATATATATATAGTTATATATATATATATATATATAATATACATATATAATATCTATATATATATATTTCTTAATAATGCAATCATGTTATGCTATGTAGCTATGGCTAAGGCAAAAACAAAAAGTACCGTTCGCGCGTTGGACCTCACTGAGGCAGTGACGTCAAGCCAAGTGAGATCGTTGTTGTGGCCGATGCCAGTGCCGTCTGAATGGCACCCATGACGGTGGCACGAAAAAACCAATGTTCGAGCGTTGGCTCTCATGGAGGCAGTGACAGGTGACAAAGACCTTTGGCGATATACCGTACTTGTGTAAACCTGTCAAGCCAAGGGAGGCCGTAGTCGTGATCGATGTCAGTGTTAGGTCATCGTCACCCGTGCCGGGGGACGTAAAATGCACCCAGTATACTCTCGGAGTGGTTGGCGATAGGAAGAGCATCCAGCAGTAGAAACCTTGCCAAATCAGATTGGAGCCTGGTACAGTACCCCCGGCATACCAGTTTTTAGTCAAACCGATGCTAGTATGGAAAGCGGACGTTAAATGATGATTTATATATGTATATATATATATATATATATATAATATAGGAATGTGTGTATGTGTGATGTGCGTGTGTGTGTGTGTGTGTGTGTGTGTGTGTGTGTGTGTGTATTTCTTCCTCCAGCTGTACAGAACAAATGTGTCACTAAATTTGAAGAGAATACACCACAAATAAACAAGGAAAACAGGGGTCAACATTTTCTCCATCCTTTGTTATTTGGGGGGAGGGGCTGTCTCTTGTGGAATGTTTAGAATATTTATTTTTTCTTAAATTTTTCTTTTACACACGCACGCACTATTCATTATGACCCTTCCAACAACTTAATCTTAATATGATGGCGTGTGTATGGCGTGTTTACAGAATCGTTTGAGCGTCGGAAAAACTGTCTTGCTGCACCTCTAAGTTGGTGAACTGGCATAATCTTTAGCGGGGCGGCGAACAAATGCTTAGCTATATTTCCGGCTTTAAGTGTTCTGAATTCAAACTCTGCCGAAGTCAAGTTTGCTTTTTATTATCAATGGATTTGCCCTCTCACGCTGAAATTGCTGTCCTTTGAAAAAGGAACAAAATATATAGAAGTGTGTGTGTCGTGTTGTGTGTGTGTGTGTGTGTGTGTGTGTGTGTGTGTGTGTGTGTGTGTGTGTATTTATGTTTGTTCAAAGTTGGAGGCTGCAGTTTTGTGAAATTTAACGAAAAAAGTCTTGAAAGTCAGTTAACCGTTCAATTTTCTGCCCCTGCCCACTCCAACAGAACCCCAAACCTTAAACCTTCGTAAAGTATTTGGCACCTGACGGTTTTATTTAGATTTTCGGAAAATCATTAACACACACACACACACACGTCGTGTGTTTGTGTGTGTGAGATAGAGTAACTAATGAAAATAACTAAAACAAATAAGAAGCTAATAAACTGCTTTGCAAATCTGTTGTGAGAGAAGAAAGAGAGTAAATGCGAAGAAGGACGCGGTGTGGGTTGGAGGTAGGAAGACGGCAGACCTTGAGGTTGAACACCTGAAGCAACACAAACTTGCCGTAAACTCAGCTTGGAAGAACCAAAGATTTCGCTTGCAGTGGCGGCGGTGGTGGTGGTGCTGGTGGTGGTAGTAAATGTATGCAAGATTAGGGACGGGAGGGAGAGAGAGACAGAGACTGAGAGAGATAGTGAGGTTTGTGGGTGAAGAAGTAAATGTCCGTCGGAGATCAAAAGGTATGCATTGACCATGTTTAGTGGTCAAACATCTGTCTCTTCCTCAGACTTCATTCTTTTCTTTGTTCTTCTCCTCTCGTTTAAAACATTCTTCGTTCCTGCGAATCAAAAACAATTCCTTCTTTCATTCTCTCTCTCTCTCTCTCTCTGTTTTCTCTATTCCCTCTCCAACTGATTAATTAGTCCCTCTTTCTCACCAGACCCCATGTAACCCACCTAATCACCATCGCTCATCTAATACATTTTATTTCTTCCGTTTATGAAAGAAAACTGCATCCATCGAACGCTCCCTTCTACCTCCCTCTCCTCCTCTAATCCTTTGTAATTTCATTACTTTACCATTCCTACAGAAATCAATCTTGTAGTAACCCCCTCATACTTTCTCTACCGCTAATTTTTCGCATTTACCAATTTTATAATGTTCCTAGTTCTCTCCATTATCTCATATAACCCACCTATACACACACATACACACATATATATAATAATGGCAAAAAATTGAATATTAATTTGATTAATATCAATTTAAACCAGTGGCCTACATTTAGTATATTGAATGTACACCTAGTGTTCATCCCTCTTATATATATGTATGTAATATATATATATATATATATATATTATATATATATCTATACACATACATACATACATACATATATATATATATATGTAACTAATGAAAGAGAAAATAACTAAAACAAATTTTCACAGCAGGAGTGGCTGTGTGTTAGTAGCTTGTTTACCAACACATGGTTTCGGTTCAGTCCCACTGCGTGACACCTTGGGCAAGTGTCTTCTACTATAGCCTCGGGCCGACCAAAGCTTGTGAGTGGATTTGGAGACGAAACTGAAGAAGCTCGTCTTATATATATATATATATATATATATATATATATATATATATTATATATATATATATCTATATCTATATTATATATGCGTGTGTGTGTTTGAGTGTCTGTGTTTGTCCCCCTAGCATTGCTTGACAACCGATGCTGGTGTGTTTATGTCCCCTTACTTAGCGGTTCGGCAAAAGAGACCGATAGAATAAGTACTGGGCTTACAAAAGAATAAGTCCCAGGGTCGAGTTGCTCGATTAAAGGCGGTGCTCCAGCATGGCCGCAGTCAAATGACTGAAACAAGTAAAAGAGTAAATATATATATACATCTACATACATATATACACATACGCACACACATAAAATAAACGCACCCTTTTAAAGCCTAGCCAGGCTCATGGGTCCAGTTTCCCGGTTTCAATGGCGTATGTCCATCGCAGCGTTACTCATTTTTGCCAATTGAGTGAACAGGAGCAACGTGAAATGAAGTGTTTTGCTCAAGAACACAACGCGTCGCCCTGTCCAGGAATCGAAACCACAATCTTACGATCATGATGCTGACACCCTAACCACTAAGCCACGCGCCTCCACACACACACACACAACCAATATATATATATATATATATATAT
>NC_043006.1:31451377-31478877 GCF_006345805.1 Octopus sinensis | reverse complement strand
CTATTACTATAAAAAGACATTTACACATATGTACACACACACTCGCTCTTTTCCACCCCTTTCCTCTCTCAGCTTTTCTCACATCTGCGTCCTTCTAGTTTCTTATTTGTGTGTGTGTGTGTGTGTGTGTATTCTATATCTCTTGTCAGTTTCTGACTCCCTTCTCTTGTCTGTATGTTTGTCCCTCAGTTCTTTTTGTTTGTTTGTTTTTTTTATTTTGCTCCCCATTAGTCTTCTGTCTTGATAACTGATTGTTCTCAAAAGAAAAAAAAGGAAAAAAACTAAACAAACAAAAAAAAAACTAGTCTCTTTCAGAAAACCTAACGAGCGCAGACCTTGACCTGAACAGGTCTAGTGATATGTGCACAGGCTGGGGTGAACGTATGAAGCATCAGTAATTCATTATCTATCGAATGAATGTATGAAAAGAAAATCCTAAAAAAAATTAATCCTTTGGTTTAACAGTAAGTGAAGCCGATGTAGGAGTGGGTGCTTGTCTGCAGCATATGTATATAGTACCTCAAGAGGTACTATATACATACAAGAGGTATGCATCTTTTATTATTTACTTGTTTCGGTTATTAGATTGCGGCCATGCTGGGGCATCGCCCTAACAGCGTTTTGTCGAACGAATCGACGATCCCCAGAACTGTTTCTTTTTTTTGTAAAGCCTGGTACTTATTCTATCAGTTACTTTTGCCGAGCCACTACGCCCTCGGAAACATAAATGTATCCATAACGTTTGTCAAGTGGTGATGGAGGATAAGCATAGACACCCTGTACTTAACTCCATGTCCCCCTACATGGCCTTGCTATTTGCTTTTGAGCCGAATTTACTAACTAACACACACGTATATATATATATATATTAATATATATATATATATATATATATGTGTGTTGTAGAAAATCCCGAAGTCGTCTGGAGGTCGTGTTTGAAGTCAATGGTGATTTTATAGAACAAATTTACTCTTTAGTATTTCAAGATATTTTTATGTAATTCTAGTAAATATATCTGTTAAAATAAGATGTTGGTGTTACTTTGCGTAGTTTAGACGACAATACATTCGCCGCACCCTGTATATATATATATATATTAATATATATATATATATATATATATATCTATATATATATATATATATATATATAGATATATATATATATATATATATATATATATATATACAGGGTGCGGCGAATGTATTGTTGTCTAAACTACGCAAAGTAACACCAACATCTTATTTTAACAGATATATTTACTAGAATTACATAAAAATATCTTGAAATACTAAAGAGTAAATTTGTTCTATAAAATCACCATTGACTTCAAACACGACCTCCAGACGACTTCGGGATTTTCTACAACTCTTCTGGGCGGTCTCCTAGTTTAATTTGGTGAATGGTGCGATAATCCTTGCCTTCAGTTCATCTTGGAGTTTTGTTGACCTTAAACATCTTACCGCATACCCAAGCCATATGTCTCAGAGAAAAAACGACAGGTGCATGTGGCCCTTTTCAGCACCTCCGGAATTAATGGGGAGAAAGGAAGGTGGGAAAAGAGACCACTGTTCAAAAGTTACTGCAATAGGGAAGAGCACATCAATGTCGATTTATATTTAGCATAAAACAGTGGGTTGGCACTAACAGAGCCCAAAGGACAAGTGGAGTCCCTAAAATAGATTGGGTCTTTGCTTACTAACCCCGATACTGATTAGTTCTTGTCAGCATAGATGGGATTTAGTAATCGAAGGAAAATCAATAAGAAACTCAATATGAAATTTGAGGAATTATTTGATGGATGAGGAGAACCTAAATAAAGCGGAATCCTTATCAGATGATTGTATTAAAATGGGATTAGAAGGGCTGTTGTAGTTATGGGCTAAGGAATCTGAAAAAAGAGTAAGAAGAAAAAAGAAAGAAGGGAAAGAAAAAACCAAAGAGAATGAAAGAAGAAAAGATAAATACAAGAACTAAGACAAAGCAAAGAGAGAGAATGAAGAAAGAGTAAAGAGGGAGAGAGAGAGAGAGAGAGAGAGAGAGAGTGTGTGTGTGTGTGTGTGTACATATCTGAATAAACTATAGAATGAGAGAAAGCATACAATGAGATGTATACTAAAGTTTCCCGCTGGTAACCAGATGGATATTAGTTCAGGTGGATATCGCCGATCCTCAGCGGACATAAAGGGAATATCATTCTCCTTATCTCTTTCTCTCTTAGACACACATTTATTATACATACATACATATATATATATATATGTAGATGGGCCTATAAATATATACTTGTACTTTATTTAACATACATTCACAAATGAAATAACATACACAAACATGTGTGCATACATTCACCCGTACACACATTCATACCTACTCCAACACATGGACTTTCATAAATGCAATGCACATAGAAACATATGGCTACAATGCACAAGACACACCAAAACCCCTTCCCTTCTCATTTCATCTTCCACTCCCACCCCCTACACGCAGCTATTCTAAAATAAATTAAAAAAAAAAACAAATATAAATCCAAAGTTCCTAGTGCAAACATATTTAGGAAGGCATTGATATAAGAAAGCAGATCTTCCATCAAAATCTGACTGAAACTGCGATGGAGGAACAAGAGGATAACAACTGCATACCAGATGGTTTGGAACCTGAACAAATATTTGAGCTACAGATGTGAGGAACCTTCGTCACACTTATCCTTCAAAGAAATATATCACCACTTTCGAATGAACATGGCTGCCAAAATGACTGCATTATTTCAAGCAAATTACTAAAGTTTATTTCTCCATCAAATATTCAAATGCTAAGATAACTTTAAAAGTAAAAGGGAGGGGAGTGGAGGGAGAGCGGAGATATATTGAATAAAATTATATTTAACTTGCTTCAATACACGAATTCACATAAAAAATCTTGCAAACCAAATGCAAAAAGGAAATGTATTTAACATTATCCCAAAACAAATCAGAAAAGGAAAATACCTTATCACCTTCAAACAATACCTGGACAAATGTCTTCAAGAGGTTCCAGATAAGCCAAATATACGTGGATAGATCTCAATCAACAACAACTCCCTACTTGAATGGGTCAGGATACCACAAAATTTGATTAAAACTGATTTAACAAATCCTGTCATTTGGTGCTATTAAGCCAATCATGGACCGAAACATTTAAGTTGTCTAAATTACAGTCCGGTATATACCGTAGCTGAAACGATTTTGATCATCAACCTGTTCAATAAAAACTGACCTACGGGGTGAGAACTTCAACGAATCGATCTATCTGCAAATTGAAAGTGATTAAATCTTCAAACCAAACTGTATTGTCTCAAAAAGGACCTACTAAACAATATAGGCGGGATGAAAACAGCTAGAACGATTTTGAACATAGATCAGTTCGTACACCAGTGAACTAAGACCAAACAACCGCAAAAAACAAACACACATACACGCGCGCGCGCACACACACACCACACACACACCACACACACACCACACACACACACACACACACAGTAAAATAAGAGAGCCTCGGTGCGGTCGTTTGATCTAGGAATATCCTATGGTACATCAAACTGCTTCTTCCAGTCAGGTTGTGCTGAGTAATTCTATTGTAGATACACTATATGCGTGTAGTGAGAAGTGAAACAGGATGGTCCTGGATAGAAAGCTGACCAAACAATGTCATTGGTTTGCTGAGCACTAAATTGTCCAAAAGCAGTAGAAAGAGTGTGAACCGAAAGAGACTTAGCTACTATTTCTAGCAATAGGTGCTGTCTCTCCTGAGGTTTGTATCCTCTTATTCTGACATCATTGCAACTATTCCTAACACGAAACATTTTTCTTTCATATTCCTCGCGCTGCTGGTAATCATCCATAACACCCAGCGTGGCGCACAAACTTTCGCGCTAGTCATATGACCAATATCGTCTTTTGATATTCTAATCTTCAACACTCGGAAATTCCTTCACACTTCATTTACGAGTCATAATTAGTGATATGATACCCATTCATAATATCGAATATTTTGAAGAACTCTTTCAAAAAGTACACTTTTCTCAGCAATTTTATTAAACGAGAAATGAAAAAAGTAGTTACAGAAAATTGTTGTTTGAAAATATTTTCTAAACAAATCGGTTCAAATGAAAATATTCTTATAAATGCAATCAATTAGTTTAAAATAAAATAAATTTATTCATTGTGGACTGGCTTGGTTATGTTCAGCCTCAGGTTAGTCCAGGTCAACTAGACCTTTCTTTGGTCAAATCCTTTCAGGCAATGACCATCCTAAGTTTTCTTTTCAACCTCGTTCTTCGGTTTGTTAAAAACAGTTAGCTGTTATTTCTAGTAAATCGAATAACCACGTAGGAATCTTCCCTGAGTACAAGCAGTTGTTTGAAATTCAATATGGCACCAAGTTCCTTGTAACTGAAATTCATTCCCTCCTCTTAACAAGGATCGTATACACAGATACACCCAGCGTGTAGAAGTAGAGGAAATTAGTCATATATAGTTGTTTCAAATAAGAGACGCTAAGTGGGTTAGCATCAACTTTTAGAATTGTGTTAACTTCATTCTCATGCATTTCTTGACTATCCTAACGAGCCGTCCAATCACCTATGGCACCTAGTCTTCTATCAATGAATTCTAAACAGTCTCGTGCCAGCGAAGTAACTAAACATAAATACTTGACCAACTAAAAATAGTGAACTCTCCATCAGTTCACACATTATTCGTTACAATGAATGGAAGCATTAGATATTCCGAACTGGACGAGATGGGAACGCCGTTGATCAATGAGAGGCCTCTGCGACGACCTGGTGTTAAATAAAAACAGCATCGACAAATTACTTTCATTGAATGAGATTCATCCATGTGTGAAACTGCCTTGTTGAAGAGGGTTTGGCGATAACACCTTCACCAAGGAAAACTTTGAAACAACGGGTCAAAGTTTACTCAAGTACAAATTAGATTCGTCCGCGTGTTTATCTATCTATCTATCTATCTATCCATCCATCCATAGATTTATATACCTCTCTCTCCTTCCCATTCTTCCATATATATATATGTGAGTGTGTATGTATACATGTGTGTATATATGTGTATATATGTGTGTGTATGCATGTATATATATATATATATATGTATATATATGTGTGTGTGCATATATGTATATGTAAAAATACTTGTTCCTGTTCTCTGGAACTGCTGGTTTTGTTGTGTACATTAACAGATTGGATATTTGTTTCTCAGGGATCGGCCAAGTGATGTTGACACCTCTGATGAGAACCCGATGTAGTTCGAAAATCGAGTTCCAATCTAAGGAGAAACAGATTAACCCTGTTTATATGTCGACTATACAGCTTATATATATATAAAGGAGCACTCCTCGGTTACAACGACGAGGGTTCCAGCTGATACGATCAACGGAACAGCTTGCGCGTGAAATTAACGAGCAAGTGGCTGAGTACTCCACAGACAGGTGTACCCTTGTCACAGTACTCAGGAAGATTCAGCATACTCAGAATGTGACATTGGCTGGACCTTTGAAATACAGGCACTACTCATTCTTGCCAGCTGAGTGGATTGGAGCAACGTGAAATAAAGTGTCTTGCTCAAGGACACGATGCGTCACTGGGGATTGAACTCACGACCTTACAATCGTGAGCCGAATGCCCTAACCACTAACCACGCGCCTTCACTATATATACATATGTGTGTGTGTGTGTGTATGCAGCGTGCACTTGCATGAAAGTGTATTTTATAATCTATTTATGGGAAGGTACGCATGTGTTTAAGTTATGTGTGTGTGTATGTATAGGTGTGTTTGTGGATAGATATGTGTATCTGTGAATATGTGTTAGCCATATACCATACTGCACGGATGTCTGTGACAACATATCGTTGCTATTATGCAAAAGTGTCGTAAGTCCAAAACGTTGCTTTTTCAGAAAACGAAAAAATGGTTTCACCATTCCATTGGCAACAGTTTTAGCTTAGCAATAATTCTTTCTTGGGTACATATAATCGTAACTCCATGCATGTATGATATTTTCAGTCAGAAATATTTTTGCAAAACTGTCGTATGTGGGACTTACTACACTTTTGAAAAATGCTAAACCGTTGTACTACAATTTGACAATGTTCATATCTTACCATCTGAAGCAGTTGTGATACGATAGTTTGACCAAAATACTACACAGTATAGTAGGGTCAGTTGGGTACCGTCTGTGAGAAAAACAGCATCATGGCGCAATTCGCTCCGCCAGAAATTTGGAAATGGCATGCAATATTGCTTGGCATTCGCGCCGGAAGCCTTAATACGAACATTTCAGAGTGTTTGGATGTCAATCTGAGGACAGTGCAATTTGAGGACAAGTACCGAGAATGATAAAAATTAGATATTGAAAACAAAAACAAAAACAAAACAATGCGTTTAGCCAAATTTGACATACTACAGTTTAACATAATAGCAAATATATATATATATTATATATATATATATATATATATATATATATATATATATATATATATATATATATATGTGTGTGTGTGTGTGTGTGTGTGTGTGTGTGTGGAGGCGCGTGGCTTAGTGGTTATAATGTCAGCATCATGATCGTAAAATTGTGGTTTCGATTCCTGGACCGAGCGACGCGTTGTGTTCTTGAGCAAAACACTTCATTTCATGTTGCTCCAGTCCACTCAGCTGGCAAAAATAAGTAATGCTGCGATGGACTGGCGTCCCGTCCAGCTGGGGAACACATACGCCATTGAAACCGGGAAACCGGGCCCATGAGCCTGGCTAGGTTTTAAAAGGGCGCATTTATCATTATATATATATATATATATATATATATATATATATATATATATATATATACACACACTCACAATATAATATGATTTATGCAGTCAAATAGCTGGTTGCATTAAAACTCAATGTAGGTTTATTGCGCTAAACCACATGTAAAATGTGTATCTATATACATTGCTGTGTGTGTGTGTGTGTGTGTGTGTGTGTGTGTGTGTGTGTGTGTGTGTGTGTGTGTGTGTGTCTGTGTCTGTGTCTGTGCAGTCACATACACAGATATAATTATATGTGTGTCGGTGTGCATGAAATTGATGTAACATATACAGCCATACTTGTGCAAGTCTGAACGCAAACAAGCACAAGTGTATATAATTACGCACACACTCAGGCGTATAAAGGACGGGGGGAGTTTTAAGAGGCCCCCATCTCAAACCCTTAAGAAAATAGCCGTGTGCCAAATCAAAAAGAAATGATTAATTAATATAATTAATAAAACTTTATAAGTAATATTTATGTTTATAACCCTTTCTAATTTAATTATCCACCACTCTTTGATTAATGTGGAGTATTTTTACATGATGGCATCAAACAACGCTAATGCTACCGACAGCACCGCATTAACAACAGCAACAACACAGGTGCCTCTACGTAATCGCTCTGTCTGCTAGAAACAGCAACTAAATCGACTTCAAAATCACATCTTACTGTTTAGATGAAGAACTCGTTGGATTGTAGGGTCCTTTGCACTTTGTGCCAAGAGAAATTATTTTACCTCAGGACATTCATCATCGCAAGTTCCCTAGTATCTTTCCTTTTACATTTTGAGCTCACAGGGTCTGGTTTGAGGGAGATTTGGCCGCTATTTCTTGCAGAACGTGCGACCAGGTAGTGACTCCTTCTTCAAAAATTGAAGAATGAACGAGACCCAAACTAGTATTTTTGACCAGGTCACTTTATCCTGCGATTTTCATTTACTTTAGCTATTGAAAAAAAATACCAGATTTTATTTCAGGAAATTGATTATCACCTATTATGTCGGTGGAATGGGAAACGAAAGTGAGGTCAGTTATTTTCGAAGGGCTTCCATCTTCAAAGAACAATTGAGAGAGAACTGTGTGTGTATGTGTGTGTTTAATCGTCGAACATCCCATCCTTCTCTAAGCTAGAACAATAAGAGAATTGCTATTCAACACACAGGTGATATAATATTCATCAAAGTTCTACTTTGACGTATGATATATCTACATCCATTATATGATTATCTAAAAGTAGGAACATTTTGAAAGTTTAGTGTTTGTCTGAAGACATCGAAGTGTCAAACTTATCTGGTGTTTAAATCTTTGCTAATCAGCCGAAAATCTTTCGGATTCAGTCGATGCAGCAGCAATATCATCTTATAGATGTGACCAATCCTCCGGTGTCAGTCATACTCCAGATTTGTAGATTATTAGCAATTTGTCAAAGGTGATTGATATTCTGGTTCTGAAAGAGGATCATAATTTTTATGGCACATTTTTGGGGAAATGTTATTGTGTGCGGAGGAGAAAGATGCTGTGAGAGATCATCGGTGACTGTGAGGTCTTGCATTCATAGCGACTCTCAGAGATTTAGCTCAAGAGTAGAAAATGTAAGGAACTGGGCTGTTTCCAACCTCCTCGAAGAGAAGTTTTCAACTGGGGAAAGTGAATTCCTGGTTCAGTTCGTCTAGAGTATACCGTTTTTCTCCCAGGTTCATGTGAATACGTATTTTTAATGTACAATAATAACTGAATCAACAAGTGTGAAGTTGTATGGGCCCGACGTTCTGTCCATATGCTCAACTAATGATATGCATTCAGCTTAGACGAAAAAATGTTTAGAAAAGATACACAGTCTGAAACATTTGACTTTACGTTGGAAACAGCATATACATATATATATATATATGAATATATATAAAAAGATATTCAGTCTAACAGACAATCCCCCATTTCCTCTTTTACTCCCAATAGAATTTATTCAGAAACTACAAGGAGATAAATTAAAAGCTGCTTCACTATTGACAAGGGATGAAAGCATTTCTGAACTTATTGCTCAAAACTCTTGTGTAGATTTTGAAGTCAAGGATACATTTTTCCCATTCTGTTGTTTTGGACATTCGCTATCACCCACCACATCAATAAAAACAAACATATATACAAAAACAAAAGAGCAACGTTGGTCTATTTTCTTTGGTAATAGGTATTAAAAAAAGCCGCGTATAAATCTAGAGTCGCCTCTCCAGGGTTTTCAATTCATTTGAAAGTCTCTTTTGATCAACAACCTTTAAATGTATTCATATGGGCGCAGCAAAAGCTAAAGTTACTTTCATCTCTCAACCTTCACACACTCTAGTTCAGATTTGGGTGGTATTCGTTCGGTGTGTGGCTATGGGTGGTAGGTTCTCTCTCTCTCCCTCTCTCTTTCTCTATCTCTGTCTCACCCTTTCTCCCAACAACTTTTAGAACAGTTGAAGATAGTGAAAAAAAAAAGAAAAGATTGATAGAAAGTTCGCAGAAAAAGTTTAGTGTGTATTTTTGTGTCTAATGTACGAATATGTGCATATAAGCATATGTGTATAATACACCACACACGTACACACACACACACATATATATATATGGTGAAAGAGTGAGAGAGGATGATGTGTGCCTGCATATATATAATTGTGTGTGTGTGTGCATGCACACATACATACAAATACACAAGTACGTGTATATGTAGATGTGTATGCGAATGTGTACTACATATGAGAGAGAGAGAAAATGTAATGTCTTCATTATTTTTAGCGTTATTTTATCTATTTATCTTTGAATTTTGGGTGACAGGAGTAAAAGTGAGCCATGGGCTACTAGCGGCCATTTTTTTCTAGCCCTTCCTGGCGAAAGTCAGCTTCAGAGAAGCTATGGCTGCAATCCAATTTCCTTTTCCGGTTGTACCCATTTTCCTTTTATCTCTATATAGCATTGTTTATGATTAGCCCCACGGCAACCTTGACTCAGCAGATTTACAATCAGATGCGTTCCAGCCATGAACATTCAATCATTTGGGAGACATTTTGTGTCTACCACCAGACTACAACTACATTATCAAATGAGTGTTTTCATTTTTACGAGTATGGTGTATTTTTAAGAGTCACTTGATTGCTGTTACTAGCATGTCTAGCAAATACGTAGACTCCCTTCCTGGCCTGCCAACAATGATTTAGAAGGTTATGAGAAAGGCCAGAATATTTCAGTTGCTGTTTCTGCAGCAGGAGATATAAAAAGTAACCTTCTATGCAATCGTTCAACCTGCTAAAGCCAGTAGCTATATTTCCCTCATATTTCAACGACGAAACGCTGTAGTTTGTTCTGATTCTTTGCATTCTGAGTTCTTGGGCAGCAGATTTTATCCGTTACTCGGCTTAAACGCCACCACCCGATCCTTGCATGACTTTAGCAGAGTTTGATCTGTCGCAAACATTCGAGTTATGGTAACCCCGATTTGTGAATAACGTCTTCCTACCAGACTCCAAAGCCCTGAGTAAAGACAAAAAGTGTTTGGGATGCTGCCCTTCCCTCTCCGACTAAGCAAATAAAACCCAGACATTCCTTTGCAGACAATCATTTCTTTACAGAACAATTGTTAGAATTGCCCAAACGTTTTGATATTCATTCAAAATGAGTTTATGGTTCTCCTGTTATTAATTAGTTCCTTCCTCAAACGCAATACTAAACATGTTATAGTAATCTGGTATACGAAATTGAAACAGTATACGCTATTGAAAGGGCTCAAACAGACCGAAATGCACTTGGCGTTCTCGATGACCACTGCTGGGGCGAACTTTTGGTTCTTTGCTCTTTGTTGTGTTTTTAACACAGCAAGGCCAAATCATGTTATCTCAGGGCAAATATGCGGTGACTGGCTTATAGACTGTATGCATACATTAAGCATGATACAAAGATGGCTATGTTCTGGTACTGTTTTGCTCCAGTTCGAAAAGACTTATCATCAACGAGGTCCTTTCCCGTCACCTTTCAGTCTTATTGGGATATATCAAGGTCTGAGTTGTCCGATACCTTATTTAAAACGTCACTGTGTTTTGAGGGAGAGTTGAATGCTGTGTTCCATAGGCTGAGTGACTACATAAAAGCTCTAGATTGACCCACAATCTATTATTGGAATGATGAATGACATTTGCGATTATAAAAAAGAGGATGGAAATTGCCTCAGTGAATCATCTCACCAATGTTTCCTCCATATTCTGTAAACTTTACTACTGTATAGGATGCGCTTGAGAGAGCATCTATGTGGTCGATCGACCTAGTAGAAATAACAGCCAAATATGTCCCGAAAGCATTAAAAAAAATAGAATGATCTTGAAGATAATATTCGATAATTATAAGCGAAATGTTTTTGATCATCAAGCTGCTTAATGTGACATAACCTGGGACTAAAATCAACAGCTGAACTCAGGGCTGGATTAAGACCCATTGAGGCCCTAAGAATGTACAAGATTTTGGTGCTCTCATATATATATATGTCATTCAAAATGTAAACAATAATAAACCATAAAATAATTTTTCATTTTTCAAATTTAAACAAAACAGAAAAACGGAAAATATTTTTGCATATTTTTGTATATTTCCATTTTATTTATATTTGAAAAGTTTTCTCCTTTTTTTAATTGCAAAGTCTTTGATCAGATTCTCACTATGACATCATGAACACTTCGGAATTATATTTCTGATCAAATAAACCACTTAGAATATTATTTAAGCAAGTTTAAAGTGATTACTTTTGTGCCGTAAACCATTTACCCTTTCTTTGCTGAACCCCTTCCCATGATGCCCTAAGCACGTGCTTATTTTGCTTAATGGTTAATCCAGCGCAGGTTGAACTATAAGTTTCATGTATTATTGATTATGGTTTTGAAAATTATTTCCCAATAAACTTGCGGTGGTTTGAATGGTTTCTGGTTTTAAAATTAATTTTGGAAGTTGAAATTCCAACGAGCACAAACACACGAAGTCCCACACGTACATGGAATATATTTCTCTGAAATGTTGGCGCAAGGGCGGCAATGCTATGGAGAACGGATCAGTCGATTGCATCGATCCCAGTATTTCGCCGATTCCGAACAGACAAAAGGCAAAGCTGACCTCGGTGGAATTTGAATTCAGGACATAAAAGAAACTGGAAGACACAGAATATGTAAAAAAAACATAAATCGGTCTGTTGGAGCAAACCAAGGAGTATCATCTGTGATAGTCCATGACAATAGAGAGAGAGAGGGAGGGTGAAGAAAAAGAAAGAAAGAAAGAAAGAAAGTTTGTATTTCCCAAGTCGTCGTCATTTTAAAGTCACTCCGAAGTTAGCCGGGTTGTAGAGAGAAATCGCCAAGACAACGCCAAAAGAGTCTTAAACGTCAGAAGATTGATCGGGAAGCAGAGTCATGAAAGGATCCATGATCCATTGAAGAAGGGGATCGCCATGGGATTCGAGTGAATGAATTGTAGAATTGTGAGGGAGAGAATTTAGAAATAGTGGCGAGAAATGAATGAGTTGTGGCGGGGAGAGAGTAGTTAAAGAGTGAGTGAGTGACAAAAAAGAATAATAAGAAAAAAGAACTAATGAAATAAGGAAAGGGAGCGAGAAAGAGAAGATGGAGGAAGAGGAAGAGGTGGTGAGAAGAGAAGGGGGTTGACGGTGTAAGACGAATTGAGAAAGAAGAGTTGAAAGATTGAGTCAGATTGTCATAACATTTACAGCGATGGCACGAACGGACTTCTTTTTACACGCTGGGAAATGAGACAAGGTGTTTGAGATGCAGATACGTACGCACGCACGCACGCGCACGCACACACACACACACACACACACACACACACACACACACACACACACACACACACACACACAAAGAGTATTTTGTTTTCCTTCTGTCACACAGCAGAAAGTAATATAAATACTCTTTGCCGACTGTTCCCCCTTATCCACTTTAGACTATATAAAACTACACACACACATCTAATATATATATATATATGTATACACAGACACACACACATATGCATATATATATATATATATATATATATATATATATATATATATATATATGCATGTATATATATATATATGAAATCACAGTAAGTGTTTATTCAGGATATTAAATAAACAGCGCCCCCATCGTTTAAATATTTTTATTTGTCCCTCAACGGCTCAACCCCAATCATTCTCCTTGCATAGTCTATCCCACACCGAATCGCTAATTTCTCCTTGCCCCTGTCCCATCTCAGTTATTGATTTCCTTAAAAGCCACCACCAAAAACCACTACTTAACTAAGAGCCAAGGCAATCGTTCCACATAGCAAATTGCGCCCCCCCTCCACCACACCTTAGTATCTTAAAAAGGGAGGATTCATTAGATAATTCTAATTTTGGCACAAGGCCAGCGATTTTGAAGGGAGGAGGGAACGTCGTTTACATCAACCCCAGCATTTGACTGCTTCTTTATTTTATCGACCTCGAAAGGATGAAAGGCGAAGTTGATCACGGCGAGATTTTAACTCAGAACGTAAAGAGTCGGAAGAAATGCTGCTAAGCATTTTGTCCGACTCACTAACGAGCCTGCCAGCTCGCTTCCTTGGATTCATCAAATATTGTTGTTGTTGTTTGTTCCTTCTCGAGCCTTGTTTGGCTCATAAGGGCCGGTTTCCCGGTTTCCTTGGCGTATAGGTTCCCCACCTAGACGGGTGGCCGGTCCGCCGCAGGTGAGCTGCCAGAAGCAGGAGGAAAGAGTGAGAAAAGGTTGGGACGAAAGAGTCAGCAGAAGAGTCGCCATTACCTTCTGCCGGAGCCGCGTGAAGCTAAGGTGTTTTGCTCATAAGCACACACATCACCCAGTCTGAAATTCGAACACGCGATATCTCGACCGCGAGTCTGCTGCTCTAACCACTACGCCATGTGTCTCCACATCAAATGTTGTAGTTGTGTATAATTAAGATTGGGTGCCACGTTCAGAACCTGGATTTAAACAGCACCAGGAACTGCTGCTACTGCTGCTACTACTACTACTACTACTACTACCAACACCAACACCACCACCACCACCACCACGCAAAGCAATGTTTACCTCAGATATCCTGTTCTAATTAGAGACATTTATAGAATCTGTCCTAGCGTTTCACCCCCTTCCTCGATCCGTCAGTTTCGCAACTTTCGATTCGCCTCTACACCATTGCTACTCCCACACTATCATAACTACCACCGTAACTTTCTCTGCCTTCTTTGGTCACCACTGCACCACCTATACTTCACCTGCTCGGCTATCTTATATACTCTCCCACGTCGCCATAAAATGTCTCCAGCTATAAACAGATCTTCGACATGGCTTAACAGAATTTCAAATCCGTCTTCCGGTAATTTATGGAGTTTGGTAGGAAGTGTTTGAAGGAAATCCTCGTTTTATTTATTCATTTAATTTTGTATATTATTGTTTTACCATTAGTGATGAATACAGTTTCAATGGCGACGACAACTAAAACTACAGTTTACACAAAATGATGACGATGATGACGAAATGTTATAAACAAACAGTTGTCAATGTCTTGCGAAGGAACCCAAGAAAAAAAAATGAAAGTAAAATCAGAATGCTGGTTACATTACACTACCCTATATATATTCAGGTTGGAGAGGGTACCTGAAAATCTGTTGACCAGTTTAATGTTCATATTATAAAAAGCGGGGGGGGGGGGGCGTCGTTCATGTATATTAAAATGATCGAGAACTGTTTCTTTCACTCTAATTATTACGGTTTGGTAGTCGTTAACACAGCGAGCAAAATGCTTAGCGGTATTTCATCTGCCGCTACGCACTGGGGTCGATATAATCGACTTAATCCGTTTGTCTGTCCTTGTTTGTCCTCTCTGTGTTTAGTCCCTTGTGGGTAGTAAAGAAATAGGTATTTCATCCTCGCTACGTTCTGAGTTCAAATTCCGCCGAGGTCGATTTTGCCTTACATCTTTTCGGGGTCGATAAATTAAGTACGAATGAAACATTGAGATTGATGTAATCGACTCATCCCCTCCCAGCAAACTGCTGCCCTTTTGGCAAAATTTGGAACTGTTATAAGATTGACGCATGCAATAAGTTTAGAGGATGCGTATGGGGTCATGCATATGCATGTGTGTGGCTTACGTATGTGTATGTGTATGTGTGTATGTGTGTGTGTGTGAAGTAAGAGGCACAATGAAAGAAGAAAAAGAAAAATAAGGATAAGGAAATGTGAGAAGGAAATCGAAATCTGAGAAAAAGTAAAATGTTGAAACAAAAATAAAAGAAAGCATTACATGGATAAAGAGAAGAATTTAAATGAAAGAATGATAAAAATAAAATAATTTCACAAAACTGAAAATGAAAATTGCTGATGATGGTTGACGAAGGTGATGAAGACTAAAAAAGAATGCAACCAAGATAAAAAGACTAAAGTTGAATGACGAAAGCTGGTGGTGAATGATGGCAAAACAGAATGTATATGCTTGATGTAAAGTTTAACGAAGTAAGCATAAGTAAATGGTTATGGGTAGACAGGATTAGGACTTCGGTATGTGTAGCTTGTAGTGATATAGCGTGTGGTTTCGGTTTACTGAGGTAACTTAGCTAAACATGATATTTCAAAGTGAATGACTACTGCTGATGTCCAGTCAACTGAATCCTCTAGTGTAAGTAAGGCTGAGTACACCATAGACACTTGTGCCTCGAACATAATTCTTAGGAAGAATGAAAGAAACACATTGCTTTATTATGAGGTTCCTTTAAATCTCACGGGCAGGTTTCTTCTCCCCAATATTTCACTTAAAGGCTTTGACCCACTCGAAGCTCTGGCTGAAGACCAAGTTATCAAGTCAGAGATCCAACCTAACACCAAGCGATGGTCAAGTAAAATTCTTGACCATTTCACCTGACGCCAAGTGATGGCCAAGCGAAAATCTTGACCATGTTTGCAACCTGAAACTTGTACACGCATACATGCGCACGCAACACATACTCACACATACGTCAACATGTTACTGAATATGCAAGCATACACTCACAACACACACACACACACACACACACCACACACACACACACACACACACACATGCATACATACATTGTGACCACAACTGGGATTATAGAGTGCTTCGTCTATAAGCATACGATTTTGGCCACTCTTACAGAATTCAATGGTTTCGAAATATTGTAGGTTAAATTACTGTGCATGAAGATCCTATCTTACGTACATGCACGCAACCGAAAAAATAAGTTAACGTACCCCGTGTTGAGTGTGGGTGTATTATAAAATCCCAAATCTGCAGGAAATTATAAGGATCTGCATCAGAAACAATAGCAATAAACTCCAGAAGAGTTTGTAGCGCCAACAGGTCTGGGTTCCGCGAGGAGCAGTAACTGCTGACGTATGAGTTCATATATACACATATCCACACACACATATATGTGTGTGTGTGTGTGTATGTATGTATTTATATTAGCACAATGTTGGAAAGCAGTTGTAAATGGCAACAGACTGTACGCTCAATAGTAATTAAATAACACTCGTCAGACAATTTTGGAAGCTGCATCTCTCTCTCTCTCCTTGCCGTGTGTGTGTGTGTGTGTCTGTTTGGAGCTTCTTATTCCCGATCATTTTTCGCTTGAAGAAATCCTGAGTAGCAACTCAGCTTTAAATATCTATTATTTACTTTACCTAGCAACACGGAGAACTATCATTGGGTTAATATGTTTGTGTGCGCTCCTCATATTTATAGATTTATTTCACGAATTTCTCGCCACACTGACAAAGCTTGTTTCCAAGACGGAAACAAGGCTCATTCAATGCAATAATACTCTAGGGAGATATTCTGCATAGTAAATAGAAACACGGTGGAGCCTTACATACGAGAAACGTCAATGAAATTGTCTCTGTGTATAATAAACAGCAACATTATCTAGGAGTGTTTGAAACCTGAAAGGTACAAAGTAACTTAAAGATGATCAATCGATTGATATTCCTTGGACAATAGAAACAATATAGTTTTGAATGGACCTAGTTTTATCGGCAACTGGTGAAAGCCTTACCAAGTGGATATCGTCATTCTTTGACCGGCCAATCCTGATTCATATCCCTTCAAGTGTTTCGTTATAAGCTCAGTTCGCCGTTTGAAGACATAGACTCTACCTGAATCTTGAGGGAGCTGCTTCTTGTGATAGACTCGCATTCTATCCATGGGAAGTAGGGATAGGTTTGTTTCTCCATCCACGAACCCCAGGGTTACAACAGATCATTATCCAATGTATCCTGAGGAATCGTGAAAGGATCAGTGTTACCTTAACTAACATACAACGGCCTAGTCTCTTGACTATAATCCTCTTAAAAGATCGACTTTTACACCTGTCTTACTCGCTCTTTCACTGCGCATACGCCTTTAATGTCATTCAGAAAAGCATGAATGCCACAACCTCGTTTTCTACCGTTCCCTAATCTCAATAGTGTTTAGCAATTGACCATGAATACGTCCTTAGCGCCAAAGGTCACTTGGTTATTTATCTCAGTCGTATATCACGTGATCGACCAAACTATCAGGCGTTGTTATACATCGCTGGCCACAACGCGCTTTGCGTCGTTTAGCTTTCGAGTGATGGGCGAGCAGGCCAAAATACCCGCTTCCCCGATCGGTCGCAGCTGAGAGGGCTGCAGCAACGTAACATAAAGTGTTTTGCTCAAGAACACAACGCGCCGCACGGTCAGGGAATCGAACCCACGATCGCCCGAGCAACACCCTAACTACAAGGCCACATGCCTCCCGGTCGTATATAGTATGTAATAGATATGTATTCTTATATGAAATCAACTATATATTTGTGCCCCAAACGTAAATATTTATTGAACTTTGAGCCACACGATGCCGTTAAAAAGTGCAGCTCAACACGCCATCGATTGTGGCCGGCCAACTTAAAATAGGTCGTCAAATATGACAGAACAAAGCGCAACCCACAATACACAGGTTACACCATGTGAGTAGTGTGTTGTGCAAAAATACACAGGCACTCAAACACACGCACGCACGGAGAGGGGTGGAATAAGCTATGTTCATATATCTACTGAAACTAATCCATCAGATTAAATGTTTGTAACATACCCGTTAATTACCCTTAAAATAATCCCGACACAAATACCTTCATAAATACCTCCATACATTCATAAATACACAGGCAGAAGGACCGGGTGAGAAACCGCTGCCCTTATACACACCAACTGGGGAAACGAAACAGACACTGGCACATTCCGATCGTAAGGCTAGCAAGTGGTACGGGGCCGAATTACTCCCCCCCCCTCCACCACCACTACTATATACATAACCATAAAATTGCTACTAGCAGACTCAGTTATGTTACTACAATGACAGAAGAAATTATTCACCACTATCACCACCACCATCACCATCATCATTATCATCATCACTGTCACTGTGACGCATGTGGTGCTGTTTCGAGAACTGCAAAACGAAAATAAACCTAAGGGGGAGTCTCTCTTGGGGTCCATGTTATCAACTAGCGCCCCCCCACAGCACCACCACCATGCCCTAGCAATAAAATTCCAGTCTGTACGGAGAAGGGAACAATCGCTTATATCTGCTACAGTATTTGATTGACACCACACACACACACATATACATATACATATATATCATTGTCCCTAAATATGACTAGGGTGTTAGAATACTTAAATTGCTAGAAATAAGAGCAAAAAGCTCTAATGCTGTTGTTAAAGCTAGTAATTGTATGCATATGTCCTGACAGGGACTCTAGTCGTCCAAAAGCACCGGCCGAGAATTCCCTATACCGATCGGTCAGTTTCAGCTAATTCCGTAGACTCGTCTGTAGGGATCGCTCGATTCGGATGATTCCAGATTTAAAAGACATTTGCACACGGCTATCTCTCTCTCTCTCTCTCTCTCTCTCTCTCTCTATATATATATATATATATATATATAAAGTTAATCCAAACAAGAAAACAAAAACAAAAAACACAACAACGCAAGGACGTGGAACAAATAAAGTATTATTGGACGCTCAGGAAAGAAGGGAAATATATATACATACATATATATATAATTTTTTTAGATAAGCCTGCTGCTTATTTGCGACTCCAACGCCTGAAATTTGACTGGCATGATGTGATCGATGCTCTCCACTGATGACGTCCAATGAACTGAAATCACGTGATATGTGAATTCCGGCGCCCATGACTGATGAATTTCGTCTGCTGCGATCTATGTGTGTGTTTTATGCTTCAATGTGCCTCTATGAGACGATCTCTGAAGGCTAATAACGCAGTATACGGTGTTCTAACAGAACATCCATTATTACATTTTGATGTGTGTGTGTGTGTGTGTGTGTGTGTGTGTCTGTGTGTGTGTGTGTATGTGTGTGTGTGTGTGTGCGCGCGTGCATGCGGATCTTTACACATATGGGGTTGTTGTATAGAGAGAGGCAATGGAAGACAATCAAAGGCGACCACTGGACACGAATCGTCCGTGAGTGGACGAATTGTATCACTCGGCAGACAAATCACAATATCTGAGTTTCCTACCTAACTGCGACATTATGTCGGTGTTAGGAAAACGACTCGGGCGTATAAATTCCCTTGAGAAATCATTAAGATGAGCGTTGTGCCGCCATAAACCAATATAAACTGGAGGAGTAACAAAATCAACGACAGCAGTTACCGTATTTCCCTAATTAGCCGAATGAATGATTCAATTTGAAAGACTTGTGAAATGTGCCCCCTTCACTAATGAACTTAGCCAAAGGCATCATATTTAATTAGGAAGCAGTTTCCGGTCTAAAGTATTTGACTTTTAATGAAGCTGGTCATACAAGTGACACAGTTTCGCCTCCGATTGCCTTTGTTAAATATATTTAAAGTTTATGTAAAAATAATTTTTAATATTATTCCTACCATGGCGGCGGCGAGCTGGCAGATTCGTTAGCGCGCCGAACAAAATGCTTAGCGTCTTTACGTTCTCAGTTTAAATTCCACCAAGGTCGACTTTGCTTTTCATCCTCTCGGGATCGATAAATTAAGTACCAGTTAAACACTGGGGTCGATGTAATCGACTTACCTCCTCCCCCCAAAATTGCTGCCCTGTAGCAAAATTTGAAACCATTATTATTATTATTATTATTATTTTACTTTAGCTCAGTTTCGGTCTCATTTCTGGCAGGTTTTATGTGGGCGGCAGGTTAGGTTACTACCTGTAACCATAGGTATCCACAAGTTTTCAGCAGTCTTTCAAGTGCTTAGAACCCCCCTGATAATCCTTGCTCTCCCTAAGAGACAAACTTTTTGTAGGAGCTCTACCAGACATTCTATTTCAATTTCCTTCAGCCATTTGTCTATACCTTTGCTTACGGTTCCCAACGCACCAATTATTTTAGGTACGACCTTTACTGTTCGCATGCTCCAAATTCTTCCCGCAGCAACATATTACATATGATAAACGCAATTAACCTGTACGTTGTGTGTACATGTTTAATGTATTTATGTAAGTATGTATATATGTATGTGTATGTATATGTGTATGTATGAGTGTGTATGTATGCATGTGTGTGTGTATGTATATGTGCATGTATGTGTGTGTCTGTATGTGCGTGTCTACCTGTGTATTACATTACTTTGAAGGCTTTACTACAAAACATACGTAAATACATTTATAATACAGGCACCACCATTCTTTACGTCTCAAAAAACGCTAAATCATGAAAGTCATCGTATTTTAAAGAGACTATTTTAAAAGAAATATGTTTTTTCATTTAACAAGAGTCTTCAAAGCCACTATTTTTATTTTATATCACGACTTTATATTCAAGTTCGGGGCGTACCATCTACACATGGCCTTTCAATATTTCGATGTTATAATCGATCTGATCGATCTCAGTACTTGGAAGTGCCTATCAAATAATGGTGTGGATTTAATTGACTGTATCCCTTGGAAAATATGGACAAGTACCATTGTTAGAAATCTATCAGGGAATTCTATAATAAATGTCAACAGTTTCGAATATGAAATCACTAAACATTCATCAAAATGAAAACTTTCTGTCGTTGGGGAACTTGAATTATTATTTATTTAAACCAAGCTTTTCTATTCTACATTATTTACATTTGACGGATATTCATCCTCATTTTGTTTGTTGTTAACACAACGTTTCGTCTGATATACCCTCCAACCTTCATCAGGTGTCTTGGGGAAATTTCGAACCTGGGTTCTCATTCCTAAGGTATTTTTCTATTCTGTCTCGAACTTCGTGTAAGGTGTGGGGTACCGGCTTGGCAAAGTGTTAGACATTGGTGTAACATATATTCACGTGTTTGCTGGGTTTGGTAATCCTTCTGGTGCACATCCCCACACCAGAATATGGGTGTGGTTGGCCTTTGAGGTGCCTTTGACAGGTTTCGTTTTTCAATCCTGCTGGGGACCCAGTCACACCTGTTACTGGTCGAACTTAGTAGAAAGTCAGTTTAGTTACTGACGACTCGACAATGAGTAGGTATGGCTATCAATTCATACCAGGTTTCTGCCAGCTCCTGGTGAAATTTCGCCCTTGACTTCACTTCATGTTAGTAATCATAAACTAGGCGGTTTGGAGCGGGGGCTTTATGTAATAACAATAGAAACTTCTGGAGTGGCAAGTTAGACATCGAAGAAGCATTACATATAGAAATTCTTGAAAACCGCTTGAAGTCGGCCTACATCAGACACCTCATTATTTTAATTAATCTAAAATTGCTCTAACAATTGCACTCGTGGCAGTAAAGAAAGGGTTTTCAAGATTTTGTACGGAAATAAAGATTACAAGTTTGAATCCAGAATAGGACAACAAATATTTGCATGAATTACACATCTAATACTGATTATATTGGTTTACTTATTTGCAGTCAGTCGTTGCGGTTTTGACACTTCTTGGTTTGGGTATGACTTGATAAGCTTTCCCCGGGCCATTTTTTTTGCTTCAGTTTGCCTCTTATTATGATCAATTCCTTTCCACTCCATATTCCGTTTATGCAGTGTCTTTGAATCTGGTTTACTAAATATGCGATTAATTAAATATGTGATTAATTAAAATCTTATATCGAAATTTATTTACAACTTTAACTTTACCTCAGTTTACGATTATTTTCACTTTCAGATATATTTGAAAATGAGATTTCCATTTTTCTTTCTTTTTGTTTTGCGGTTAGATTTTGCTACTTTCTAATTTGTATATTTTATTACAGAGCAGCTCAAATATCAACGAAACTTGGCCGCTGTTCCCAGTCTGATTACATCAGAACAAGTCCTGATTTTTCTAGTATTATTAATAATAAATTTGCTGAAATCTCGTATTTTTAGTTGAAATTACCTCGGCATTTACAAGACTATTTGGAGAATTAAACTATTTTATTTCATGCAGCGAAAACAGCAAGCTTCCTTTCCTTTGAAGCTATCATCCAGTTTAACTGCAGTGGAATAGGTATGGCGTTTCATATACCTGTTATGGCAGATGGTTTTGCAGGTTTGAAACCAGCAGGTGATTCATCAAACATTGTAACTGATGGCTTCAAAACAACACCAAAAATAAACAAATATTATTGAGGTCTACATATTTTGTTTATTTTTATTATTTTTCAACCTGCTGAAAAAACAACAACAACATTCAATTACACCGTTTTTCGCAGAATATATATACAACTAATAGAGAAATAATGTTTCATGCCATTGAAAAATACTTATAACTACAGTTTCCGGTACGTAATAAGGGGATGTTATGGGCCGAGCTTAATCTAATTTCTTGTCCTCCAAATTCATCAGTTTTTGTCATAGAAGATGGAGAGGAAATTTTTGCTAAAGAAAACAGATGCTGCATTTACTAAGCCGCATAAAAAATGTATTTACCGCGAATAATATATTTTTGATTGCAACATATTATTGGTACTTAAGGCAGCAAACTGGCAGGATCGTTAGTCGCCGGTCAAAATGCTTAGCCGCATTTCGTCCGGCTCTTTACGTTCCGAGTTCAAATACCGTTGTAGCAGTCAAGCGCTAGGAACGATGTAATCGACATACCCCGGGCCCGAACTTGTTCATTTGGTGCCAAAATTTTAAATCAGTACATAACAATGTACTATTTTATGTACCGAGAGAGAGAGAGAGAGAGAGGGAGAGAGAGAGAGAGAAAGAAAGAGAGAATATTGAGGCGAGATTTGAACTTTGTGTCATATTACACTTGACTGTAAAATATTTCATTTGTTAACAACTCATTATACAAACACCAGGCAACAGGAGAGCCTCAATGTGGTGATTCAATATGCTAGAAATAGCAGATAGATCTTCAAATTACACTACAATTACAGAATGCTTTGGTTTTAGGCTTAAACACCGAGTCTGTCTGTCTTTCCGTCTGCCTCTCTCATATTAGTCAAATATTTTCATCTGTTATCTTTTACTTATCTCTGCGGCCATACTGGAGCACCGCCCTGAAGAACTTTTAGTCGAATGAATTGACCCCAGGACATATATTTTTTCAATACTGTAATGCCTCGCCATATCGCGGTTCATCTATCGCGATTTATTATTTAAGCTTATGTCGATTCCTCAGTGGTGTTGTTTTGCATTTATAATAAAATAAATATATGCAAATTATAAAAATGATTTTAAAAAAATATACAGTACATACTGTTTCTACTTCGCGGATTTTCCCCTATCACGGAGTGGGGTTTGAACGTAATATCTGCGATAGTCGAGGGATTACTGTACTGATACTTATTCTATCGCTAAGTTACGGGGATATAAAACACACCAACACCGGTTGTCAAACAGGGACGGGAGTCAAACATAGACACAAATGGTAACAACATATATATAGTAACTTAACTGTTCGGCAAGAAACCAATAGAATGACTACTAAACCTAAGAATATGAATTAGAGTCAATTTGTTTTCACTAAACACTTCAAGGCAGTAACCCCAGCATGGCCGCAGTCCAAATGGACTCACACAGCTTGGAGTACAAATCGTGCAGATTTAAATATTAATATTAACAAAGTGTTAAGGTGGCGAGCTGGCAGAATCGTTAGCACGCCGGCGAAATGCTTAGCAGTATTTTGTCTGTTCTTACGTTCTGAGTTCAAATTCCGCCGAGGTCGATTTTGCTTTTCATTCTTTCGGGGTCGATAAATAAAGTACCAGTCAAGCACTGGAGGTTGGTGTAATAAACTTAACACGTTCCCCCGAACTTGCTGGCCTTGTGCCAACATTTAAACCCACTATTAACAGATTGATCAGATTTTCGTTATTGAAAGTTCACAAACGCTAAAAGCATTTCCCCCCATTCAGACTCGAATGATTAGACGTCCTTTTGGCAGGTCTGTGAGACTTATAGTAAAGCACATCTAAGCCAAACATATACGTGTGTGTGTGTGCGTGTGTGTGTGTGTAAAAGTACACTATTTATTATGGTGTAACATATGTAATACACATCAACAGATGTTATACTTGTTCTGTGATAGAGTTCCATCTTTTCATGTAAAACTATCTTTAACGTTCAGAACCGGTTTTCATTCCTGTAGAATTAGAATTACATGAAAAAAAATAAAAGAAATTACTTACATTGGTCTCACCTATATTTATGTAATATATAGAAATGTTATACACACATACACACACCTATGTACATACCCAAACTATGTACGAAATATCTCAACGCTAACATCGATTAAACTTTGGAAATACGTTCCAGCTCGAATATCAAACGTATATGCACACCCCTATGATGAATGTGTGTGTGTGTGTATGTATGTGTGTGTGTGTATGTGTGTGCGCGCGTGTATAATCGTCTAAGAATCCATGAGCAAAAAAAGAAATATATGCACTCGTTTATTTGTCAATAGAGCGGGTATATTACTCAGAAAGTATACAGTATTACAGATTCCTTTCAGCCAAACGTTTTCTGAGATTTTCTAAAGCCTCGGGTAAAGACGGGTATTGCTTTATTTAGGCCAGGAACTCTGAGTGGATTCCATCATACTCAGTGCTCCACAAGTATTTATTTTTATCGAGCTAAGAAAGATGAGAGGCAAAGTCGACCTTCGTCGTATTTGAAAACTCAGACCAAAGAACCGGAAGACAAATCTGCAAAGCGTTTTGTCCGACGCGTTAATGATTCCGCCTGCTCACCGCTTTGGCTTTTCGTATAATATTAGAAGGATTCTGGACTAATTGAAAGGAAGCAACATGTCAGGCTGGTTCTTTTTTTTTATAATCTTACATATATGAAAGTCATACAATTTTCTCTTTTCTTCTTACTGCTGCCGCTGCTCCGGTTGATGTTGTTGTATTTGGTGATGCAGTCGATGATGTTGTAGCCTGAGGAGCATGTTACCTCACACCGTATTTACCTTTGGCAAAAAAACAGCTTTTAGATATACCAGTCCTTCGGCCAGTCGAAGACCATATATTATTTAATGCATCCTGGAGAGTGGTATTTCAAGGGAGATAAGGCCAATATTTCTAGCAAGTCAAGAGATGAAATAGGTGTTCGGTCATTTGATTTTTGTACTCCTTTAGATTCTGGTGCGGTCACAGCAGAGGTGAACATGTCGTTCTTGGTGAGAACTCAGTGAGTTCCTGTTTATCCTTTTATCTTTTATTTGCTTCGGTCATTAGACTGCGGCCATGCTGGAGTACCGCCTTGTAGAATTTTTAGTCGAATGAATTGAACCCCAGCACTTATTTTTAAAAGACTGTTACTTATTCTATCGGTCTCTTTTGCCGTACCGTTAGGTTATGGGTGCGTAAACACACCAACACAGGTAGTCTGGCGGTGATAGTGGGGAGCAAACATAGACACAAAAACGCATACACACACACGTGACAAGCTTCTTTCAGTTTCCGTCTACCAAATCTACACACAAGATTTTATAGAAGACTTTATAGATTTTATAGAAGACAGTTGCCACGCAGCGGGACTGAAGATGCCACGCAGTGGGACTGAACCCAAAATAATTTGGTTGGAAAGCAAACTTCTTACCAAACAGCCACGCCTACTGAATCTGTTTTGAAATTATCTCCCTTTTCTTTCAGAATCGCAAATAATTGCCTCTAGGATTTTCTTTTCTTTCTTCTTACAAGAAAAAAAGAATAGAAGAAAATCCAGTTAATTAAGGATCCAATTAATTAAGAATGCTTTGCATTCAGTGTATCCACCCATTTAATATTTCTTTTTAAAAAATTGATACCATGATTCATTTGAATTATTTCACTTAGCTCCTTTTAATTTTTAAAGTTCAAATACCTCTGAGAATCACTGGTAAGAACAACACCAATAACAAGTAAGAAGAAAAAAAAACTACAGTTTCAAAATTAATTGAAAAAATTCTTAAGTTTCCCGTCCAAGAGTCGTGCTGTGATGAGCCACTCGGATGGATTTTGTTTTTATACGCGTGCAATATATCCCAACACAAAATTAGCGTCAAAGCTTCTTGAGGAAAATATGCTTAGCTTATTTCAGCCGAATGCAGCTACAAATAATATTTAGTTATTATAACTGAGGATTACAATTACAGAAAAATTTAGACTTTTCTTTAAAAAAAAAAAAAAAAAAGCAAAAGCTTGTATGACAAACATCGGTCTTACCGGCGTCCCCATATTTTGCTCAGATCAAATGTAGTTTCATTGATATCTAGATTGTAACGTATTTAAAAAGCGATATGAGGGAAGAGGGCGATGAGAAACTAGAGAGAAAGAAGGAAGAGTGATTTATATTTGGACATCGGGAGGCAATGTTATCCTATTTCGTTTCGTAGTTGCCGACATGTTTTTTGCATGCTCTCCTCATGAATATACGTGGAGGTATGAGCGTATGTATCAGCATGAATGAATGTGCGTATGCATGTATAAGTGTGTGCATTTGCGTATGTTTATATATGTCAGTGTGGATGTATATGTACACCTTGGTTAATCAAATCAATTGACATTTCTCTTTTATCAATATCATTTTTCGTCATGGGAGATATCTTCCCTGTCTCTCCTCCTCCACCTTTTCTTTCTTTCTTTCTTTCTTTCTTTCTCCCCCCTTCTCTCTCTCTCTCTCACACACACAGCATGCATGTCTGCGTGTGTATGTCTGAACGCGTATTCTTATATAGTCATACGTGAGTGTTCAAGCATATACATCTCTACGTATACAAGTATGTACACACATAAAAATATTGCTTACATACACATACACTCACATACACACACACACACACACACACACACACACTCACATACCCATTTATGCACATATATTGCAAGCACACATACGCATACGAACCATCGGAGATGGCTCAACATCAATGGCTCCCAACCAGGGTCCACATGACCGTTGGGAGTCCACATAAGACATCATTGCTAAAATTTATGCACAACAAACTGGTTATACTTCTGTCATACACAAAATATTTTTGATTTCTTTTATACGATTCCGAATAATATTCAATTATGAAAACCTATCGATTTTTTTAAAGACCGAAGAGCTTCGAGGGTCCGTCCGAATAGAACAGGAATCAAATACGTTAAAAAAACGGTTGAGAACCGCAACTCTACA
>NC_043006.1:31428877-31441377 GCF_006345805.1 Octopus sinensis | reverse complement strand
CTGTTGCTCCCATAAATGCTAAAATAAAATTTAGGTTTTATGGAAGGTCAAAGCTGGGAACAAGATCATGACAGTGGAGACATACAAGGAAACCGAAAGAAAAAAAATATGGAGGGCCGTTAGACCAGAACGAGAGGAAAACGCTGGGAGAAATATTTTCTTTGAAAAGAGAAAAGATAGAAGAGAGAGAAATAAACCGTCCACTCTTTTGAACTTCCTGGATCCTACCTTCATACACACACACACACACACACACACCACACACACACACACATATATAATATGCAAATCTGAATCTTTTCTGTTTGACTTTCACTTTTCAATTCCTTCTATTTTGTTCGAATTGATTTCAAATTTGATGTATTGATGTAGTTTTGTATGCTAATTATGGATGAGATTTTTCATTTTTACCTTTAATAAATAATAAATTAATAGCGTTTGGCTAAGATTAAAGTGTAATATCCGTTCTTATCAGCTTAATATCTGTTACGGTCCCTATTTGGGATCATCGATATTAAACTGATTTTTAGAACGAGGCAAAGAGTTAGGGGCTTGCTCTGCCTTTGTCACAGCTTGGCTTGTTATTGCAGTACTTCCAGTATTCAGCCCATTTAAAGTGGTGCTCCAGCATGGCCGCAGTCAAATGACTTAAACAAGTAAAAGAGTAAAAAAGCTTTTACAATTTGCAAATTTTGGGTAATTTTAGCTAATGGAAAGCCATAGACTTATGGGTGTCTGTTTCCATAGTAACAAACCAAGCTGTTGTGTAGTCTGTTTACACTTTTGTATTTTATGGAGATATTGAAAAACGAGGAGGATGCGGTTGATCGAGAAGGCCCATGATCAAAAGGAGCATTCTAACGGTGAACGCCTCACAGTTTTAGAGGGTTCTAGGATTGCCATAATTAAACATGCCTTTCCTCATTTTATGACGTTCGGGTGTTCTTTGGGATGAGATTTAGCTGCTTTTTCCAACGTTTCGATTGTTTCATGAACTGAACCATAGCTTCTTTCTTCGCAATTTAACGTTGCATGCCTCTTCCAACACTTCACACGACTCATTAAAACTTATTAAATCTTCCATTCTTGAATGTTTTGTCATCACAATGTTGTCATCAGTTGTCGTAATGTTATCATCATGCACAAAATGCAAGCTTCCAAATCCTGTTTTCTGATTGGGTAAAAGTTATCAAACTTTAAAACTCTGGAAAGTTTTTCTAACATTTTTTTTCTGCAACAAGTGAATAACAACAAGATTCAGCGTGAAAATTTACATCAATATACCAAATTTGAAAATTTTCATTTAATTTTAAAATTTCAAAAAGGGAAACCAAGCAGAAATCCATTTCGTAATTAACACGAGTTGATGTTTCTTGGATATCTATCTATCTATCTATCTATCTATCTATCTATCTATCTATCTATCTTTTTTCTTGTTTCAGTCATTCGATTGCGGCCATGCTGGGGCACCACCTTAAAGGGTTTTTAGTCGAAGAAATTGACCCCAGGACTCATTCTTTGTATGCCTAGTACTTATTCTATCGGTCTCTTTTGCCGAACCTCTAAGTTACGGGGACGTAAACACATCAACATTGGTTGTCAAGCGATGTTGGGAGGGACAAACACAGACACCACACACACACACACACACACACACACACATATATATATGTATATACGACGGGCTTCTTTCAACTTCCGTCTACCAAATCCACTCACAAAGCTTTGGTCGGCTTGAGGCTATAGTAGAATGTGCTTACACAGTGGCACTGAACCCGGAACCGTGTGGTTGGGAAACAAGCTTCTTACCATACAGCCACATATATAATACACGCCTGTGTCTCGGTGCAATGGCTTTCTTTCAGTTTCCGCCTACCAAATCCATTCACAAGGCTTTGATCGGCTCGAGGGTATAGTAGAAGACACTTGCCCAATGTGCCATGCAGTGGGACTGAACACAAAACCTTATTGTTGGGAAGGAAACTCCTTATCATACAGCCACGTCTGTACCTATATATAATTCAATATAATGTAAGTTGTGTACCTATATATAATTCAATATATATGTACCTATATATAATTCAATATAATATTATGGTATAACATAAAGCAAGGTTGTGGCGTACTCTGATCGAGTATTGCCGCGTATGGTGTAGCGCTATTGAGTAATACAGTAACGTATTAAATATTGTGGGTTAATGTAGGATTGTGGAGGTGTAATAGTGCATCAGTGTTGTAGTGTGATGTGGGGCGACGTGACGTAAGGCAGTATAATATTGTAGCGTGCATTTCTAGTGAAAATATTCTGAAGATAGTAAAATGGAAGAACCCGAAAAATCGTTTGATTTATAAATATTTGTTAAGCATTCCTTCTGTTAAAGTTTCCGGATGAACACACCTGGCAGCAACATCAAACTCCCTCTGTCATCAAATGCCACATATCAGTGGAGGTTTCAAGTAGTGAAAGTGTAGCAAAGCTAACGGTGGTGCTCCAGCATGGCAGAAGCTCTCGAGCCGAAACTAATTCAAGAAAAATAGAATTTATATTACAGTTTGTTTCCCGTTCTAATTTCACTACCTAACGGTGTTGGTTTTACCGATTCGAGAAGTAAGAACGGTAATGTAAGTCTGGTGAGTTTCGATAAATTCATTGTGTCGTGGTAAAAAGAAGGATTTGCCTTTTTAGAAAAACAGACTTCTCTGAGAAACAAACGGCACATTGATCGTCTGTCATCGCTCGTCTGTGATATCATTAAACCTGGATAGCAAACGGAAAGATGATACAACGAAGAGGAGCGGTGAAGTGAGGGCAAAGCAAGACCCTTAGTCCTCCATAAATATTTGTAGGAGCAACAGCGAGCAACTACGCTGGTGTGCACTCACTGTGCAATGCGATTCATTTTCAATTTTTGGCTTTACCTAATTCACTTCAGTACTGCAGTCAGATAGTGAATGACTGTTGTCGAGTCAGTGTTTGCAAGATCATCTTTGATGGTCTTGCAAAAACCTTGCAGGTCACAACTCAACCAGTTCATCTCCATTGACTGCCTCAGATTATAAATTCCAAATTCCAAATGTAAAAGATGGTTTCATGTTCTTGTACTTATTTAACTTTCATCGAAGCGGATCATGCCATCGAAACCACGCCAGCTTTGACCGTTTGGGCATTTAGACGAAGTGTATCTAAGACATATTAAGCAATGTATTCTTATCATTTTTTAAGACAAAATGTATGACATGAGGCATAATTGACTGCCTTTTCTATATTTAGATTTTGAGACGTTCATCCCCACCCATGTTTAAAATATCCGCCACAGTTTTTAAACACGCGCGCGCGCGTTTTTCAGTTGAAAAACTGCGCATGGGTGGGGGTCTGTATGTCCGTTAAACTGGCATGGTGCGTTTCGGAGGTGTATTATTTGATTTCTACGATTGTGTGTGTGTGTGTGTGTATACATATATACGACAGACTTTTAGTTTTCGTCTACCAAATCCACTTCCGGTATTCGTTTCAGTAGCACTGCCAGGCCAGGTATTTCTAGAAGTTATTCATGATAGTCCCTGGCCTGAAACAGACCAGCATTCCTCCGATACAGACCTTGTCGACACCAAGAGTTTCTCCTGGAATATCACCGCTCTTCAGACAACAGAAATGACGTAAAGCATAATTAACTGTTTTCTTATTGGCCAAATTACCACACCAAGCTGCAACTACATCTGTTTTAACACAGGTCTCACATCAAGAACTTTGGGAAAATGAAATTTGCATAAATTTATTTCTGTAATATCGAACTGTTTGTGGAAAGGGGAAAAAAGGAACGCCAAAGCCAATTGCTTATGTTTGTGTCAACACGGCTGCCCGCCTCAGTTTACACACACACACAAACACACACACATATATGAATGTGAGGCTGAAAATTATTTGCAAGTAATACAAACCTATGAATCTATGAGAGCTTGTGCATAGGAGACCCAGAACCATGAGATGGCGTTCTACCCATGACTTCATCGGCTTACTCTCGAATACTGCGTATCTATTGATACATTACAAAACGCTGGATAAACAGATATAGCTGTGTCTGTGTACTAATGTGTTGTGTGTGTTTATGCGTGTGGACAAAATGGATGCGTATACATTTGATCTACGACTCGAGATGGCATTTCGAAAATTTAATCGTCATTAGTCTATAGGATAATAATACGATATATATATGTAAAATATCCCATCGACATTTTGGTACAACTTTTGGCAGCCGTATTAAAGCCTGTATTTTTGGTGTTATAAATAGCACCAGCATAATGTCAAACTCAATTTTAATTAACTGTCATTAGAGCTCCGTCAAAAGACTGTTTATCCTTCTAACACACACACACACACACTTCTTTTTATCAAATAAACCAATAACGGAATCTCAATGTGGTCTCTCGACCTACAATAAACAACAGGCCTGTCTTCGTCATATGTCCTACCATTTTAAAGAGGTTGTTTGATCAATGTAATCTTTTACGTACAAAAAGACAAGAAGGTCACAACTGGAACACCGTTGATCCCTGGATTTACTCCATCAGGTTAGAGACCAGGATGTAAACAACAAATGCTAATCAGGAGGTCGATCGAAGATGAAAACCTGTGCAGTGTTGTTCATGCCTTTCCTAAAGGTTGCAAAATAGTTTACAATAAATATTGTTAATTCGGTTTCAAATAAAATAAAAATGCTGAATTCAAACATTTTCCTTTGTCAGCTATAACTACCGTCAGCACAACTTCTTAATTTTAAGCAGACGAAGGAGAATCAATGGAGCTGCTCGACTTGCTAAAAATCATAGCAAGGTTTCTCAAGTTAGTTCTATCTCTCTATATATAAACGGCAGTTTGTCTGTGCGTTTTCTGTGTGTCTGTTTTCTCGTACCCTCACTCTGACCACGGCTTTCAACCGATTCTGATGAAACTTGACACACACATAGCCCAATGTCATAATTCAAAACTAACGCAGCGAAAATTTTGAAAAGTTCCCCCAGTTCTGAAAAAAATCGATAAATTCGACATGGGGTCGAGAATCAGAAACCCAAACCACAGACCGTCTAGGGGACGCAACTCCACCTTTTTTAACTCTCAAAAAAAATTTACCATCATTTTTTTTCCATTTTTTTGCTATTTTTTGGCTATAACTCTCTAAAAATGCTTTATAGTTATTTCCCTTACAAATCTGAGCAACGCCGGGCGATACTGCTAGTTATTTCATAATTGTTGAGCAGCCAGATTCAATTCGAAGCCAGTAGTTCTATCGACCAACGTATTTCATCCATAATTATCTCGTTTTCTCCTTTTCAAACAATGTATCAAGAACTAAACTCCTTGCGTCATTTTCCTCCATTTCCTTGTTTTGAAGGTTTGTATAGAAAATTGAGATCGCTTAATAAGGGATCAATAATATCTATTAATCAATGCATCGTGATTAGACAGAAAATTCCAATGACAGATGGTATACTGCTTCAGTTCGAAAGCAACAAATATTGCAAATTATGCGATAATCAAATCTGTAAATAAAACTTTGAACACCAGGAAGGTAAGAATGATTTTGTGGCTGCGTAACAAATAAAAAAAAGTTTTAAAAAATGACAAAAATCCTATTTACTAAAAGCGGAGAAGCGGAAGTATTTAACATATGCCAGAACACAGCACAAAAATGTAGGGTTATACACGCACAGACACACATTTAAATATATACATACATATATATATAGGTGTGTGTGTGTGTGTGTATGCACAGAGAGATAGATAGATAGATAGATAGATAGATAGATAGATAGATAGATAGATAGATAGATAGATAGATAGATAGATAGATAGATAGAATATATATATATATATATATATATATAGGGAGAGTTTACGAAAAAAACAAAAGACGAAGACAGGTGGTGTACAAAACAAACAGATGTATTAGTATAACGCTCAGGAATAGAAAAAGTCTCTTACGTTTCGAGCCTACGCTCTTCTACAGAAAGATACACAGAAAAAACAAGGAGAGAAAAACATGTTTAGTGGCTAACGATCTTCTCAGCTACGAGTACACATGTTCGGCAAAGTAGACTGGAGCAATGTGCAATAAAATACCTTGCTTAAAGGCACAACGTGCCACCCAAACCAGGGATTAAACTCACAACTTGACGGTCGTGAGTCTAAACACTAAGTCACGCGCCTCTGTACTTACACATACACACATACCTATACCCGCCCGCACACACAGATGTATGTATGTGTGTGAAAGAGAGACGGAGAGAGGGAGAGAGATAGAGAGAAAGAAAGAGCGAGAGAGAGAGAGAGAGAAAGTGAGAGAGAATGAAATAATATTGTATTTGGCGAGTAACTCCGTGTGGTTTTAAACGTATACGAATGCCAGAAAACGTATATTTGTAGATGTGTACGGATATCGGCACATACATAGATTCATGCACACCCACCTACATACACACACAAACACTCACACACACACATATATAGGGAGAGAGAGAGAGAGAGAGAGAGAGAGACACACACACACACACATACACACATATATACGTTCATACATACCTGCTCACATCCGTACATACAAACCTACGTATTTACATACATACATACACGCACACATACATGCATATACGCATACATGTATAGATAAACATACATACGTATATGCACGGACACACACACACACACAAATTGTTACTCTTTTAATAACATGAAATTGAGTTCTATTTACGCACGTGCATGTGGTCTCATCTTTCTGTTTTCGAGTAATTAACCTTTCCACTCGCTAGAGGTATGGTACCTTGTCAATCTAAATACGAGCAACACACACCACACACACACGGTAGTAACCTAATAAAACCGCAGCAACCAAGAGAAATAACGATGTTCTACAAATATATTAAATATCATTTGCATCATCATCATCGTCACTGTCAATAACTGTCTGTTCTTTTACTTCCAGCCATTGTTGTTGCTGTGACGATGCAACCTATAGCAGCTCTTATCGAACAGTCATATGATTAACGGCGTTCCAGCCGTGAGTCTCTCGCATTTTTAGGTGTATCTAATACGACATAAACCAGTATTAGCCTCTTTTCTTAAGTCAGAAGGGCATGATTTAAGGGTAATTTGGCTGTTATTTCTAACACGTCCCATGGCTCTATACGAGGTACATCGTTGTGTCGACGAAGTTTTATATCCATATAGATGGTGTTTAGGTGCAGCAGACGTTGTGATGTTCATGCATTTCTTTCTAGGGATAGACTAAGGACGTAGCAAGAAATCCTTATGTAACGGCTCAACCTGCTCGAAATAATAGGTAAATCTCCCTCAAATTAGACCCTACCACTTGATAACAAAGTCCCAGACGCACATTTCTTGAAATGATTGTTGTGGGAAAGAAAGGACAAACCGATTTATGATGTGCTGGAAAATTCGGAAAGACAAAGAATTTTTTCTGGAACAACTTTGATCACATATCCGCTCCAGCTGGTCTGAATTGGGATTAAGCAACACCAAAAGGTTCCATACCGATGTATACGGCTTTTATTGACCCATTAATGCCAGTTCAGTGGCAAGTGAGTTGGATATTTTTCTGTATACATCCCGTACCTCCACAAGTTAAAACCCTCCTTAGAGGTTTCATTGAAATGAGTATTTGTTTTAAAATAGGATCATATCGAGCAACAACAGCCTCATCTTCTCTAAAAATGTATGCTTGGTTGCCATTTCCCAGAACTTGACAGTTTCCTAACAGCTACGGTTACCCAGTTAACCAGTTTCGTATCAGAGGTGCAACTCTGTCGTGTTCCTTGAAAAACCACTTAAGTTTATTGATCTGAGGCACAAATGCAGACTAAGACCGTCGTCCTTATTTCTGTTGGTGTTGTTGCTGTTCTTTATGTCAATCTTGACCGAACAGAATCAAACTTGATCGATCAGAATCAAACTTGATCGATCAGTCCCCATCCCATTATTTGGCAAAGTGGTATGAACGGTGTCGACAACTATACTTTTGCATTTTATGGTTTGGTCGGAGTTAACTGCTCATAACTTCTTTTCGACACCCTTTTCGAAGGCTCTGAAAAGTGCGATAGGCCTCGCCCTGCTACCCTTAACTCAGGCATCAAAAATAAGAAAGAAAGTGATCCACACACTGGAAGCTTGGCCCATTTTTGTTATGGTGCTCAAGAGCCAAATAGTGGTGAAGTTAAACCGGGTTTCGGATTGTCTCACCATCCAATGGTTACTATCCATCCTTTTTTAAGTTGAGATGTGATATGAGGAATATTTAGCTGCTGTTTCTTGCTGATTGAGTAGTCATGTAGAGGTTTCTTTGATGGCTCAGATTTACTAATCAGCAATATTACATTGATTTCTTGGTGGAATTGTTTCCTTAAATGGTCACTTGAAAGCAGTGGTTCTTAACCAGGGTCCATACGGCCTGTGGGGATCCATATAAGATTTTGTTGCTAAAAATGATGTGCAACAAATTAGTTATATTTCTATAGTTCACAAAATATTTTTACAATTTTTTATACAATATAATATCTAATTAGAAATATTACCTTTCTAAATCTCTCAGAGAGATTTATACAGTAGCAACACTATAAAGTAGTGGTAATTTGTCGACTTAATGTGACAGTCCCATGAAAGGGAATAATACTACTGCTATTTAGCCCTAGGAATCACCGCTTCTTGTCGGATGCTAGCTTTGCTGGGTGGAGGTGCTTATCTCCCCCTTTGTAAACATAAGGACACAAGAAATGCGTTAAGACCGACAGGAAGCGGTGTTTTCTAGGGCTAAATAGCAGTAGTATTACTCCCTTTCATGAGACTGTCACATTATGTTGACAACATACTACCACTTTAATATCTAATTATAAAAATATAAAGACATTTTTAATGATCAAATGGCTATCTGGAACCACCCGAGTGAAACAGGAAACAAAAGGATCTATGGGCAAATAATGGTCGGGAAACAATGTTTTAAATAAATGGGGGAGACGCATTCGATATCAAGAATAAACCTTTGAGCCTTGTGATTATTTTATGAGAAATCTTTCTTCCATGACTTCATGATTTGGTAGCCTCTAGTATTCAAACTGGAGTCAATGAAGTTGTTAATTCTGATGGTTGTAAAAATATGATTGGTCTCCGTCGGTTTCGACGATCAGTGTTCAACTGACCGAACTACTGTAATCTCGACACATTGAATTAATATGGAAGCTGCTGAGTGCTCAACACGTTCTAAAGTAATTATCATGTGACACACTGGGACAGTTCTGGATCTTTGAATTCTAGGTATAATCCATCAGACAGCTTCTGTTTAATTTCCGTTGACTCAGGCTTGGGTCAACTCGTGACGATGGTAAAAGATTTTTGCCCAAGGTGCCTTGCTGCATGATCGAAACCAGGAACTCGGGATTACGAGACGAACCTCTTAGCTATTCGTGTATGCCGGATCCATAAATTTAGAGTCTGCCCCAACCCTAGAGGTCCGTTAAGCCGGAGTTTGTTGTTCCAGAGGACTCTCTACTGAACGAGATAACAGTTCGCCGATGTGTTAACCCCAATGCTCTTCGCAACTGAGTTGAATGGGATAATGTTAAATGAAATGCTTTACCCACTTAACACCCAGCTCGGTCCGGAGATTGAACCCACGGTCTTACAAATTGTGATCCCAGCACTCTAACCACTAAACAACACACCTTCATTAAAATATCGATCAATACGAGAAAAGGATGAACTATCATCTCAAAGAGAGGCCCGAAGGGGTCAGTCGATTTGTTAAAAGTAACAACCAAATTGTATGTTACTCATACTGTACCGTTTTAAAAAATGAAAAGACGCGGATTTTAGATTAGATTGTAGCTGAAAACAAAAAGGAACGATTATGATCACAGAGCTGTTCGTTCAACTATGGCCTGGGGTTAAACAACATCATCATCAACAACAACAACAACACGAGTGGATTCAATCTTGGTAAATTAGCCTTTTTCCTTCATCTAAAAAAGGTGTTATTTTTACCACCACCACTACTACTACTACTACTACTACTACTACTACTACTACTACTGCTATATTTTGTAAGTGCGTAAGTGTGCTGTTTGTCGGGTTTGTTTTCTTTGAAAACTAGTCCCAACTAGTAACTTGTTAACGTCTCGAATTTAATACTTTTTTTTTTTTACTTCATGGCAATAACAAATGATAAACGCTGCCCCACTGTCATTCGTGTGTGTGTGTGTGTGTGTGTGGACACCTGTGTGTTTATATTTATCTAGGAAATTACGCAATTATTGTAATTGTATTTAATCACATTGTTAACCATTTAATTATGTGTGTTTATTTATGTTCGGGATTGCTTTGGCTTCTAACATCGCATTTATTTCAGACTTGCTACATACCTTTCGGTTCTGGAATGTAATAATTTAAAAACAAATGAGCACAAATTGAATTAATTTGAAAAGGGTTCAATATTCTTAAAGGGTCGATTGGTAAAATCCTAATAGCGTCGGACAAATAACGTTCCGAGTTCAAGAACCAATGCCTTCTATGTACATTGAGTTGATAATTAAATACAAAATACAAGTATGAATAAATGCGCTCAACAACGGTAAGGGAGAGTAACAGGTACGATACATGTATGGCAAAGGACCTGATTTGTTTACCCAGACTGAACAACACATATATATTCCCAGATGCATTACGCACGCGCACACACACACACACACTTAAATATCATTTGCTCACTCTCTATACCTCTATTATTTTATCACGTTACCTCTCCAACTCCTTAATGGTTTTGAATTCTTTCCATCTCTCCTCTCTCCCCGTCTGATATGCCTGCTGGGTAGCCTTCTCCCCCCCCCACTCGTTCTGACATAGATGCACACATACGTATATGTATATACATATATATACACACACAAGCACACACACACATACATGCATGCATGCATACATACATACATACATACATACATACATACATATGTATATATTTAGATACATATATATGTAAATGCATACATGTAAAAAGAATGAGTACGCATCTCATCAATTACATCTTAATTAACAAAACTCTGCGGCGGATCTTCATGCTAAGTTCTTGAAGGTAAGCTAAATACCTAAAAGCATGTACTTAGGATGATGAGCAAAAATCTTCGTCATCTTAGAAAAGTTTCCAGTTCTGAGGCATTATACAGCACAACTTTGTTTCCAATTCAGAGGCATTATAGCGCGAGAAATGAAAACATAACCGTTTAGAAGGTTCCCTTTTCAAGAAGATCACGAATGATTCTAGTCTATGATCTGGAATGAAAGGCGAGATTTCACCCAGGATTCATGGTAGCTCAGGAAATAAAATTGTACGAACATCGGCAGTAAAACACATAATCGACTCTGAAGTTTTCACTGTAGACAAACTGCATAAGGAGAAGCAACGTGGAAGAGACCTAATCGTCGGAGAATGTTATAAGAGGCTGGCTTGTTACAGAAAACCTTGTCTATCCTCAAAATTGGATTACTACAGTACAAGGAATCTTGTAACCAAGAAGAAATCCAAGAACAAAATGCTTTTAAAGTAACTTCCAAAGTATTTTTTAAAATCTTAGCTTTCAAAACCTCATGCAGTAATTTTCACTACAAATGTTACAACATTTTGCTTTATTTTGCATACTCATGTATGTATATACAAGTAATACAAATACACATTTTGAGTTTACCCACGCATAGATATGCATATATTAAAAAAGAAATAGAAGAACATTCTTTGAGAAATTTATCATGGGAACAAGTTAGAAATTATTAATAGTTTTATGAAAACATGCTACCGGTTTCAATCACGTTAGAATAGCGATTTAGTCATAGAGGAATAAAAGTAAAAATAGACTGAAATAAATAGAATCAAAGCGGTTGAAACCGGTAGCATATTCTGATAACAATGCAAAGATTCTTTTTTCACTTTTACCTATGATAAAGTTCTTTTGGTTTTAATATAAATTTATTCGTGTGAAACTGCTTAACCACTTCAATATGCATACACACATATACATATATGTGTATTATGTATGTATGCATGTATGTATATTCCGTTATTAGTTTTTTTTCATCAACTTCTCAGGCTAATTGGTTTTTATTTAATAATTTATTTATTTCTATTACAAGTCCCTTCTATTTCACAGTGCATTCCCTAGAGACAGCATTGCTTGTAACCATGCATTTAAAACTATTATTTAAAATCAAACTGGATTGAGTGAACGTATCATAACAACCAGTCCGGGTTGGGGAAGTGAGAAGGAAAATAATAATGAAATCGAGAACAGCAATCAGTTTATTTTATTGTTTATGAGAATTCAGCCATTTGTTACACGACACCGCCTACTTGCAACTGAAAATATATATATATATATATATATATATATATATATATATATGAATATATATATATATATATGAATATATATATATATATATATATATA
>NC_043006.1:31421377-31423877 GCF_006345805.1 Octopus sinensis | reverse complement strand
TGGATTCAGAATAATCTTACAAGAATGCTTCTTGAGAACATGTACGCTACTTTTGTTTTTGTATTAAACTGCATTTGGGTTTTGTTAGATTAGTGTTGGTTTATTAAATTATCAAACATGTCCTCAAATACATCCCACATACTACACACACACACACACAACTATATATATAATATATATATATATATATATATATATATATATATATATGTACATACATATATATATGCTTATATGCACAGACATATGCTAGCATGGAGAACGCATGTTAAACGATGATGATGATGATGATATATAAACACATATATCCATAAATGTGTATATATGTATATGTATATATATATATGCATGTCTATATAAATATGAAATAGTGGGACAAGATACCAATTTTTGCTGGAAAATAACACAATTGTATTGTAATAATGTTTTATAATTTTTACATGTCTATCTATCTATCTATCTATCATCTCTATCTATCTAATTATATATATATATATATATATATACACATTTAAGTGATATGACGAAACATACTATAGAAGAAGAAGAAGAGAAGAACAAGAGAAGAAGAAGAAGAAGAAGAAGAAGAAGAAGAAAGAAGAAGAAGAAGAAAGAAGAAGAATAAGAAAAGAAGAAGAATAAGAAGAAGAAGAAGAAGAAGAAGAAGAAAGAAGAAGAAGACAGAAGAAGAAGAGCCCAGCAGCATCCTAGAATGTGTAGCTGATATGGTCGAATTATTGTACCCTCCGCTTGAAAGATTCCAGTCTGAGATTCTAAATTAATACTTTAATCGATAACATATCTAATCGATAACATGGAGTATAGATTGATCCCAGGAATCATCAGAAATCTTGATTGTTAGAGGAATATTATCAAGTAATACATCAACCAAAGAAGCCTCTCTGTGATTCTTCGATCAGATAAAAGATTATTGTGCCGCGGCAAGGATTAATACAGTTGTTGGGTCATTTGGAAGTATCGGGCTTCAGTGGTTGACGGAGTTACTCATTTCTACTGGACAATTGAGTGTTGATATTTGCGAAACGAAGTTTTTTTTTTTTTTAATAAGATGCTCATTTCACCCAGGGACTGACGCAAGTCGAATAAGGCAAAAAAAAATTTACACACACACACACACACCACACACGCACACATATATATATATATATTTATATAAAAATTTACACACACACACACACATGTATATATATACATATTATATATATATATATATATATAGATATATATAAATATATAACATATAATATATACATATATATATACATATATACATATACCTATAATACATACATACATATATACATATACATATACATACATATATACATATACATATATACATATATATATATAAATATACATATATATATAAATATACATATATATATATAAATATACATATATATATATAAATATACATATATAATATAATATACATATATATATATAAATACATATATATATATAAATAAATATTATATATATAATATATATATATATACATACACATATATATATATATAACTATATATTATATAATACATACACATATATATATATATACCTTATATTATATATATACATACACATATATACATACACATATATACATATACACCACATATATATACGAAGGATATATATATATACATACATATATATACATATATACATATATACTTAATAGCACCAGGTGGTGCTATAAGTTAGACATGGCCTGGGCCAATAATGGCCGAAACCTATCAAAGATATATATATATACATATATATATAAACATATACATATATATACGAAGGATATATATATATATATACATATATATATAACATATTTATATATATATAAATATAATATAATATATATATACATATATATAATATCTATATTACATCTCTCTCTCTCTCTCTCTCTCTCTCTATATATAAATATATATATCTATCTATATAATATATATAATATATATATATAGATATATATATATATATATATATAATATATATACATATAGGTATGTGCATGCATAAGTGTGTTACCACAACCATGTACCTAACCACACAAATAGTATCTTAGAATGAAACTTTATATATTATATATTTATAGACGAGTTATGTGTGTGTGTGTGTATTCTTTGAATGAATATATTAACACCCTTAATTCGGATATCAAATGTACACGTCTAATCTTTGGGGACGACTTTATTTGGGGTTTCTGAGGGATGTTTCAACATGAAATCCTGGGGGCACATCTCACTTCCTTAGTTATATTACTAAGATGAGCCAATGCATATATCTCTAAGTGTGCCGTTGAAATGCAAGAAATAGCAGCCAAAATCGGCCTCAATTATCAAGCGACTGATTCTACAACAGAGACAGGTATAAGTAGTAGCACAGACCTAAATACAAATATTACGGGTGGTTAAGCTGAACTACCATGTTTCTTAAATTTGTGCAGAGCTAACCTGCAGATGAACAACGACCA
>NC_043006.1:31417877-31421277 GCF_006345805.1 Octopus sinensis | reverse complement strand
GATAATTTGCGATCGGCTGGTTCTGTTGGGATTAATGTTCGAAGTGTAACAAAAGCTGTGTTCACACTATGTGTGCGGTCACGTTCCCTGGCGTTAGCAGCCATTCGTTGTCGTGGAATCTGCGAAGTTGGAGGTATAACTGTGGCCGGAGAAGAGGGCCCGTGAGACGTAGGTGAGTTTTTGCGCTTACGATTCACTTTAGGTCCACTGTTGTTGTTGTTCTTACTCCCGTGGGTTGTAGCACTACTGCGACGACTAGCACTGCACGAGTCCTCTGTAGACCAGGAACTTTCGCTACAATCTGACAGGCTGCAGCCAGCCGATTCCTGATGCTGTATAGGCACTGCCAAATCGTCTTCCCCAACTTTCGTTTTCTTGTGACAAGGCTCGTTGTAGACTGGACGTAGATTGTCTCCCATATCCAGACAAACATTCAATTGAGTAGGGTAGCGCGGGGAACGTGCTTGAAGGCCGTTCTGGGAGGTGTGGCGCATCGGCCAGAACAGTCAGACACCGTTCTGGGCGGCCCAATTCGAACAGACATAAACAAGCGCAGCGACTTCCAGCCTTTCTTTAGGAGTGGAATTTTGATATTGCTGCTAATAATGATAATAATAATATAGTAATGATAATAATAATAATAGTAAAGCCGAATTAATTCTTTTCGCTTTTATCTTTTGTATGCGTACGCACGCTCGGTAAATTAATCCTTGTCAGCCTTTACGAGTCAATAATTAAATACTAATTAATTATTAAATGGATTAATGAAGAAGAAAAAAAAACGGGCTATAAGTAATAAATGTGTAAAATGGTTCTACATATTCCAACCAGTGTTAGAGTGAGAGCGAGGAACGTAACACTGATTAAGGAAGGGAATACAATGAGACAAACGAAATAAATAAAAAATCAGACATATTCACACAATTACACATGCTTAAGTCCATCAGGGTTCGGTAGCAGAGGCGAGAAGTAGTTCAAAAGTAGAGAGACTATCTCGATTATTCTTTACTATTATACTAAGACAACATTTTGAAGGAGGATCTAAATTATATTTAAAAATAAAAAACACAGAAATATTAAATGAACTTGAGACCAAAATCGAATCTACTCTTTTAGATGTTAGGTTATTTTTTTCCTTCAAGAGTAAAAAATATATAACATAATATGTATAGATGGATGCATATATATATATATATATATATATATATATATATATATATGTGTGTGTGTGTGTGTGTGTGCGTGTGTGTGTAACACTAATTAAATAAATCCGAAAGTATGTTTTATCGCACAGTTTGGTTGGAACAAAGTTATGAAATGTTAAAATATTACTGGAATCTTACTTTGAAGTCTTTTAGGAGACTACTTATTAATTATTAATCCAAATTTGGTTCAGGGTGTAATACACAAGCCGTTCATATCTGTTTCACTCTCCTACCATCGTCCCTTGCAGACGTGCTTCCCACCAGATGTCAGCGCAATCAATAGAGACATTTCAACAAGTAAGACAGTAGTAATAATAATAATAATGATATTAGTAGTAGTAGTAGTATTACTACTACTACTGGATATCACTATACACAGATTATTTGCCGACCGACTGGCACATTTCAACTACCGAACATTTTTAAGTTTGCTTTTTGACTGTGGATTTTAATGTTTGGGGACTGCCAAAGTAAGTGGCTCTTCTTTATCTCTCCACATAACACGTGTATTCATACATGCAAACATAGACTGAATAGTTTCTTCAGCGTAAAAAAAAAAAAGGCTAAGATATTCGATGCAAGTAATAATTAAACACAACAACAACAACAACAATATTTATTATAATAATCGTTCCTAACAGTGGCAGAAAGCCACAGAATTTTGAAGAGGGGTGTATTATGAAATTATTCGAATCGTCGGCACTCGACTGGTATTTCTTTTTATCGCCGTCCCAGAACGATAGAAAGCTAACACGACCCAGCGGGCATTCGAACTTATAACCTAGAAACTCGTAACTAAATATCACAGAGTAGATTTGTCTGTTTCGGTTTTATTTCATAGATAGAAAATAATAATAAAGCCAGCGAGCTGGCAGAATCATTAACACGCCGGACAAAATGTTTAGTGGCATTTACTACGTCTTTACGTTCTGATTTCAAATTCCGCCGAGGTCGACTTTGCCTTTAATCGTTTCGGGTCGACAGAATAAATACCAGCTAAATACTAGGGGTCGACGTAATCGATTACCTCCTTCTCACAAAATTGCAGGCCTCGTGCAAAAAATTTGAAGTCAATGATAATGATAACATATATGTGTGTGTGTGTGTGTATGCTTCCACTCCCACTCAGATTAATTTCTTGATTGCTAATTAATCACTTACTAAAAACAAGAAATGGGAATTCACTTTCGTTCTTCCATTCATCATCATCATTGTCATCATGAAATACTAATGCTTGTTTTGATAATTTCGGTTAAAAGATAATACAGAAATACAACCGAAACAAAAAAAAAATTATTACAAGATAAAATGTTAGTCGTAAATTCTTTAAAAAAATCAAACAGTTGATAGTGTTGGCGTGTCTGTTAGAAGATAACCCTTTCGAAAAACAGACGGTGGCGGCGGCGGCGGCAACAGAGGCGGTAGTGGTGGTGGTGGTGGTGATGGGAGGGAGGGTGTTTGACGTTGTTGTTGTTTTCGCTTTTTTTGGTTTTTCTAAAAATAGTCGCAGTTGTTTCGTGTTTGAATACATCCGTTGGAACAAAACAAAAAAGAAAAAGAAATATTTGGGACTGGTGCCAATAAATAGATAAATGATAAATGAGTTGAAATTTAAAGGGAGTTGGAGGGGTTCGGCTAATATCGTAGGGAAGGGTCATAAGTGTAAAGAAGGTTCAGTCTTTAGAATTTGGTTATTATCGCCAAAAACAACAAAACAAAAGCACAAGACTTTTAGTCAGTGGAAGCGAACTTGTATGAAATAGTAGCAGTAGTGAGTAGATGAGGGTGAAGAGGTACACGACAGGCTTGAAGAGGTATGAGTGGGTGGCTTGCAATAAAACGGTTATTATATATATGTATATATAGTGGCACTCCGTCGGTTGCGACGACGAGGGTTCCAGTTGATCCGATCAACGGAACAGCCTTCTCGTGAATTAACATGCAAGTGGCCGAGCACTCCACACATAGGTGTACCCTTAACGTAGTTCTCATGGAGATTCAGTGTGACAAGGCTGGCCCTTTGAAATACACGTACAACAGAATCAGGAAGAAAGAGTGAGAGAAAGTTGTGGTGAAAGAGTACAGCAGAGTTTGCCACTACCCCCCTGCTGGAACTTCGTAAGAGCTTTAGGTATTTTTCGCTCAATAAACACTCACAACGTCCGGTCGGGGAATCGAAACCGTGATCCTACGAC
>NC_043006.1:31410377-31415377 GCF_006345805.1 Octopus sinensis | reverse complement strand
TGGTGTGTTTATGTCACTCGTAACTTAGCGGTTCACCAAAAGAGACCGATAGAATAAGTCCTAGGCTTACAAAGAATAAGCTCTGGGGTCGATTTGCTCGACTAAAGGCGGTGCTCCAGCATGGCCGCAGTCAAATGACTGAAACAAGTAAAAGGGAGCATATATATATATATATATATATAGTGAAATTTATAGAGAAGCAAAAAAGGAAGGCAGGTGTATGAACAACAAGCAGGTGTATTAGTTTCACGCTCAAGAAGGTGAGAAAGTCTTTTACGTTTCGAGCCTACGCTCTTCAACAGAAATGAATAAAGGAAAATATACAGTGAGATAATAAATTTAAAAAAAAAACTTGTGGATTTAGCGGTCAGAAAGAGAGAGAGAGAGGCTATAATGAAAGATTACTTGATACTTTGAGAAGAATACAAATTTATTATTGTTTAAGAAGAAGAATAATGAGAGTGACTTCGAAGTTCCAGCAGATGAAGTATTAACAGGCGGAAACTAATACCGAAATCACCGTCATTAACTACTCTTGCTAAAGAAAACACACACATATGTGTGTGTGTGTGTCTGTACGTATCTATGCACATGTGTATGTGTGTATATGTGTATGTATGTGTATGTATGTGTGTGGTATGTGCATGTGTACCTGTATGTGTGTATGCATGTATGTGTGTGTATGAGTGTATGTATACACACATACACGCATGCATATGTTTATATATCTGAGTTCATAATTTTTATATTTCTCTGTGTGTGTGAGAGTATGTATGTATGCATAAATATACAAGCTCACATATCTATGTAAACAAGGTAGGTGGTGGCAGAGGGAAGGGGAGAGGAGGAGGATATATATATATAGGGAGAGAGAGAGAGAGAGAGAGAGAGAGAGAGAGAGAGAGAGAGAGTGAAGAGTGACAATTAGGAGGTGAAATGCAATTTGAGTAAAACTAATTACAGCAAGCAATCCTTGCACTTTACACTTACAAACATATAGGAAGGCGCCTCCTCTATGTAGAAATAGCAGCTAAATATCACTCAGCTTGTCAACTTTTACAAAAGAGAAAGGAAGCGAAGGAAAACACTTTGTCGTATGATGTGCAAAACGAAGATGTGATGGGCATGGCTGGACTACAGAGGTGCTTCACCAGGATCCTTATGATCCTTGGGAATCCATACGAAATGTTGGTGTTAAAATTTATTACCAATAAATAGATTATATTTCTAAAGTACACAAAATGTTTTAACTATTCTTTTATAATATAAATAGAATGGAATTTTTTAAACATCAAATTGTCCTTTCCTAGTAAAATAGGGATAAAAGGGACCCATAGAAGCAAAAGAAAAAAAAAACGGTTGAAAACCACTAGTAAACTGGACCCCATTTGGTGAAATGTCAACGTTATCAAGGCTTAAAGCTGTCTTGGGGCGAAAGAGCATAATAAATGGGAAGGAGAAGGTATGAGTGATAATTAGATGTGTGTATAATTATGTCTATATATAGACACAATTAAATACACACAGCTAATTAGCTATCATATATACATACAAACACACACATATATACGAACGCACATATACTCTTTTAATCATTTGTATATTCTCTATCTATTGTGTTCTTGAGCAAAGCACTTCATTTCACATTGCTCTGCGATGGCTTCGACATCTGATATTGGGTGCACCGCGCACCTGTTCAGACAATATCAACTTGATGGAGGGTCTAAGCTAATAGTGTACAGCACATGCAATTAGTCACTAGAAACAAGTCATCTGTGTAGGTCGCTCAGTGGGAAGTTGCGCAACCCTCGTCTGTCAAATACGATAGGAGAGGCCATCAAACGTGCGTGTGTGTGGTGATGTATTTCGTCCTTTAACTGCTTACATTCCACTGTGACCGGGCTGTATTGATATCGGGTTACCTTCTGCTGCCGCACTCTCTGCTACAGTTTGCATTACAACCCACGCCGTTTCTAGGTGGTAAAACTACACCAGAGTTTAAAGTTCTTTGGATACCGTAACCTGTTCGGTCTAAGACATCAGTCGACTAATAGGCTAAATTAAACTTTCCGAAGTTAACTTTCATTTTCCTTGAAATTCTTCGCAGCGGCTTGTGTCTTCAGAGCTTCGGTCCTGTTTTCCCAAGAGATTGAGTGTAGTTTATGAACTCGTAGGCAGATATAGCCACAAATCCCATCTTTCACTTCTCTATCACAAGAAATTTTACTTGGAAGCCTGACTCTTTCAGTTCGGCGTCTAAACTGCCATATTTCTCAGTCTTGTAGCTGTGTGCTTCTTCCCTCCTGTTTTTATATAACAGTGAATTCAATCAGAATCACTTGTTAGTTGTGCGTGAGTGAAGTACAATATCCAGTCTCATACCACTGTTGTTGAGTTTTCTTTATTTTGGAAGGTTTACTGAGCCGTCCCTGTCGTCCTCTCCATCCAGTAGACCCTATTTGCTTGATTCAATTGAAATCTGTTCCAGGTTACAGTCTTTTTCTCCCTGTCGTGTAGAACATTGGTAATACTTCTGATGACTTTGTTTTCCCTCTCACAGTACAAACTGCAATTAAGACCACTTGTTTCTATGTGTACCTTCCTTGGGTTAGCGCCACTTTGCCTGAGCTCCACGTTCCACTGTTCTTAACTGGGTTTATACTTGAAGGTTGGAGGTTAAATACAGATCTGAGGATGAAACTTATCCTAAGTGGAGTTATATGCCCTGTGTCATTCCAGCTGAGACTCCTTTACAGTGTACTTTCTCATGTCGTCCGTTATCCCCGTTGGCCATACTGACCTGCCTTCTGAATTCTCTTGACATAACCTCCTGCCCTTATCTCCTGAATTACCGTATTTTGGATGACCACTCCGTTGAGCCTAGTCCTTGTCTGCTGATCAGCGTGTATTCCATTAAACTTTTGGCTTCCTTTTGCTACATCTTGAACCTTCCATTTTGTCCCAGCTCTCAGTTTGGGTTTGATTGATATCACAGTCTTATCTCCTAAATATTCAGACGTACATAAGAGCCTATCTTTCCCAGTCTTGTACTCTTCTTTCACAACAGTAGAAAGTAACATCATTGAGGACAGATAGGATATCAAGCCATTTTCAGGGGAATTTATTAATCTTGGCTCTCATCATTTCCACTGTGCTTGTGCTGATATATGATATATGATATTGTGCTGATATCATATATCAGCAAAAGTCAAAGGAGCTTTGGAACCAGCAGGAACTTTAGGTTCCAGACTTTGTATTTGCCAAAGAAGCCACTTAATTCTATTGCGTTCAATCTCTGTCCTGCCATTTGCATGTCTTCGATCCCTCCCCCTTTTTTTCATCATTTAAGTAATCACCATTTCATCTTCCTAGACTCTTGACTACCTCTCCTAGCATTGTTGAAGGGGGTTGGGTACCTCCAGGGAATGGATCATTATCAGCTACCTTTCCCTTCCGGTGTGAGAGGCTGCGTAACTTCTTAAATTTGAAATTCATCCTCGATGACTGCTACAGTATCCCACCTGTTTCCTCTATTCTAGCATCATCCAGAAAAGATATTCGGTATCTGTTTCCAAGACCTGACAGACATGTACCGTTCATCACTGACCCCCGTTACCAGCACGAATAATAATTGGAGAAATGGCACAGCCCGTGGAAATGTTAACTTCCATATTGATCCAGTCTGTTGAGAAATCCTTTGAGGAGAGTATCGCATTGAGAAGCCATGAAAGTATCTTTTCGACATCTCTTGGATGTTCTTTGAGACATGGTACACCCGGAGAGCAGATTAGACCATCAAGTGTGGGACTGATCAACAGGCATTTGTCAGATCAAACCACACGACAACGAGGTCCTTCTTCGCTGCTCTAAATCTCTGAATTGCTTATCAAATCATTGTGGCATGCTCTACGCAGCTAGATATTCCTAGAATATCCCCTTCCTGGAACTGACATTTCCAAGTACTTATTGTATGCGAGGGGTTTCGTTAACTTTGCCGCCATAACAGGGATGTTCTGCTCAACATTCAGAAGTAATAGTTGACTGAACTGATGTTACACGAGTTTGGTTCTTTGGGAATAAACACTCTGTCTGTTATCATCCACTGGTTGCTAACCTTCAGGGTCCTCCATGCTGATCTTAACAATTTTGAAGTCATCCAAGAAGGCTGGAACATCTTTTTATACAACAGATAGGGAATTCTATTGGACTCAGTCGATGAGTTGGCTTCGACTTCCCGAACTTCTTTCTTTCGCTCTGCACCACACACACACACACACACACACACACACAACACACACACACACACACACACAACACACACAGACACACACACACACACACATTCCTCTTATCCAGTCATTGCACCGCCGCCAAGTTGGGACATTACACTGAAAGTGGATCATATCAACCCTATTACTTTTTTGTCTCAGACTTATTTTATCGAACTCTATTTGACAGACCGCAAAATTTATGAAACAGTTATTTCTTTCAAGTGATGTCATAGCATAAATATAACAAAGAAAGGCATACACATACGCACATGGATGCGTAATACATCCGTCTATTTATATTCACGCATATTTATAAACTTAGATAGATAGATATATATTTATATACAGATTGATGGATAGATAGATAGATAGATAGATAGATAGATAGACAGACAGACATATATATATATATATATATATATATATATATATATATATATATATATATATATATATATATATATATATCGGTAGATAGATAGATAGATAGATAGATAGATAGATAGATAGATAGTAGATAGATAGATAGATAGATAGATAGATAGATAGATAGATAGATAGATAGATAGATAGGTAGATAGATAAATGGATGGATAGATAGGTAGATAGATAAATGGATGGATAGACAGATAGATAGATATAGAGAGATGGATGGATAGACAGATGTATAGACGGATAGTTAAACAGATGGACAGATAGACAGACAAACCGACAGACAGATAGCTGGAT
>NC_043006.1:31397877-31405377 GCF_006345805.1 Octopus sinensis | reverse complement strand
GATCTAAAAATTGAGCAATCAACACCGCACTGGTGGATGAGGAATTGCTTTTAATAGTAAAGTGCTGCTAATACGATACCAATGATTTTATGTGAATATACCCATTATCACAAAATATTCAAGAGAAACACTGTTAAAGTTAGGGAAAATTGCAGCCTAAACATTGGTCCACAGATTCTGAAACACAATAGCATAAGCAAAATTAACTCATGCAACTCTCCCCCACCCCTCAACGACAATGTAAATTTAGATATTCTTTAAATTGTCCTCTGGAGAACAAATGCTTTCAGAAAGAGCTGGTACACCGAGCGCAATTCCACGGCGAAGAGTATGTGCGGTTTACAACATTATTCATATATAATCATCATTATCATAGCATATCAGCAAATAGTTCTTACACTATTTGTTTATAGTAGTGGACAAGTGATTCAGATCGTCTCCGGTTCTATTCAGGTACGCGATGTTGATAAACTACAAAAATGACGAAATATCATATCCATCGCTCCTGAATGAGATTAGAGGCGAATTGTTTTAACACCCATTGCTATGAAGGAGTCGTCTCGAAGGCTCTGTTCCGCAGTGAACTGGCGAACAAGCAAAATACATACATTGGGTATGTGCAGTCGACAATAGATAGATAGATAGATAGACAGACAGACAGATGCATAAATTCGTATATCAGAACAAATTCTCAGATGGCATATAAATTATCAATGACAAAATTGTCTTACATTTTCAGTTTTGCACATTGCGCGTGTATAGATACACATGTGTGTGTGTGTGTGTGTGTGTGTGTGTGTTGATATGCACTATATATTAATTTTGTCAGGAATGCTACCGGTTAGCAGTGGTATTCAACACAAGGGAAGCAACCAGTGCCTGTATAGTGACTTCCCTTTATTGACTTAATTAGCAACTGATTGGAATCTCGTTTCTACTCATGCCTAACTGTGCTCCTTGCATTATGGAAACTATGATTGAATAATTGTCAAAATATCCACATGAAGACATTGGTAACATATTAACAGCTCGTCGCTATTAAAAGTTTCAAAATTCAATTTGCTTTCATTTTACCGGGGTCGATAAAGAAAGTGCCAGTCAAGAAGTGAAGTCGATACGGTCAAATGTTCACTTTCTTCACCCCCCCAAAATAGAACTCTGCTTTGCCTTACATACATACATACATACATACATACATACATGCATACACATACATACATATTCACACATACATATATACATACATACATGCATACATACGTACATACATACATACATACATACATACATACATACATACTACATACATACATACATACGTACAGAGCTACGGGGTAAAAAAGAGAAGAAAATATACGTGTGTGTATACATATGTATATATGTTTGTGTGCACGCGAATAGGCGCAGGCGTGGGTGCGTTCCAGGTTCAGTCCCACTGCGTGACATCTTGGATAAGTTTCTTCGACTATAGACTTGGGCTGACCAAAGCCTTATGAGTGGATTTAGTAAACAGAAACTGAGAGCCGCCCGTGATTTTGGGCCTCTGAACTCAACACATTTTTTTCATTCATTCTATTCCCTCTTATTCCTTTCTGTCGAAGAGCTTAGACTCGAAACGTTAAAGACTTTTCCCTTTCCCCCCAGCGTCAAACTAATACACCTGTTTGTTGTACCTACACATGTCTTCATCTTTGTTTTTCTATAAATTTCAACTATGTGTGTGTGTGTGTGTGTGTGTGTGTGTGTATGCGCGCGCGTTGGTGGCTGGTTGACTATGCCTGAAATACTGTCCAAAGTCCCATGTTGGCAAGGCCCAGATAGGCATCATTTTATTCAGAAGATCCGCGCTAGTGTAGAAGAGCGAGTGATTAGAACTGAAACCGAGACATCCATACCACACGCAGTGGAGCGCTGTATTGTGCTGGCAGGCTTCCATCTTGCCCAGTTCATTATTCAGACTGTCTATAATTCCCTACCAAGTCCTGACAATTTCCAGATTTGGAGCAGGATAGACACCATCATGCCGCCCTCGTCTGAAGGTCCTTAGAACGTCTCCTTAGCAGCCACCCCAAACCTTGTCGAAGACTTCTTTCAGTGGCATTCACGTCAGGTGTTGAAGGTGGCTGCTGAGAGTTGACCCACGACCAATCAGTACGAGTGAACAGAACTATGTTCCAAAGAAGACAATTAGGTTTGTCAAAGCTGAAGAGAAATCACACCCACACCGCAAGACAATGGTTGGCTCCCTTTGCACAGTTTCTCACTGGCCACTATGTTAGTTTATGTTTGCACAGAGCACAGTCCCAACATGGGTCCCTGCAGAACAAGTTGGTCATCTCTGAAGCAAGAAAACAAGTAATTAGGCTGGAACTTACAGTTCCTTGGCAAGAGTGTATTAATAATCTTCTTAAGACATTTCCTGTTCTAGAGGTTGGAAAACGTATTATAGACCTAAAGTGGTGGCTTGTAGAGGCTTTGAACGACGCTCACTCTAGAAAGTCTTCAACCGATTGGTCTTCGCTAGGGTAGCATAGGACAGGACTATTCAGTCTGTAAATGAAGCTGCAGAAACTACAATCAAGTGGCTTTGGTTTAAGAAGGTTGATTCATGGAGTTTTGTTGTGAGGAAGTTTAGTCGAGGTTTGATCAACCCTAGTCGAGTGGAGGCGTAGAACGTGATGAGACCAGGATACATCACTGAAGATGAGGCACAGCTCACCACCCTGGAGATGTATCTTGCGTGCGTGTGTGTATGTATGTTTATAGTTATGTACATACAATGAAACACACACACACACACATCACACACATAGATATAGGGAAAGACAAATACAAACATACAGACGTGTATGCTTGTATATAAATATGTATATATATGCTATATATATACATGCATGCGCGCGCGCGTGTTTGTGTGCATGTGTGTGTGTGTGTGCGTGTGTTTGTGTGTATGTGTGTGCTTCATATTCGCTGTATAACTTGCACATATAAATACTGAAAAACTCTTGTTTAGGATGCACTAATACTGAGGTCTCCAAAAATGACCATCATCTTGAAGATGCACCTTACAAAGGAGCAATAAAACAAGGTGGGCAAGATAAATAAATGAAACAGACCAGTGACATGAAGTGGTCAAGAGAAACGGTGGCGGATTGTGGAAGCGGTGTTGGGTATGAAAAAGAACGTGGCTACCTTTTAGCATTTCCGTGTTTCCCTCATTGGACAGTGGCCCTGTTGGGGCACCTTTTCGGAAAGTTTTAGTCGAACAACTCGACCCCAGTACTTTTTTTGTATTTCATAAGCTTGATACTTATACTGTCTCTTGCCTTACTGCTAAGTTATGAGGATTTAAACAAACCACCACCGGTTGTCAAGCGATGATGAGGAACAACGTGTGTGTATGTGTGCGTAGCACGGGCTTCTTTCAGTTTCCGTCTCACCCCCATGGCTTTGTTCAGTGCATGGTTGTAAGAGAAGACTCCTGCGCAAGGTGTCACACAGTAGAACTGAACTCGGAACCTATGGTTGGAAAAAAAACTTCTTACCCAACATCCATGCTGTGCATTTGATAAATAGACTCTTCCCCTGGATATCTTTTCTCGTGCCTTTTATTGATATTCATAATCAATCGTCACTGTTTTCTGTCTATTTCTACATCTGAATAAACTGAGATGGCGTATGTTCTGCTGATGAGGTTTAACAAGAATGAAACATGTTCACTAATTTCACCAGTTGCCATTAAGTACAACGACTTCTTTCTACATTGTCTTTATAAAAATTCATATCAACTGATATTAATGGAATTATCTCCATTGTTTGTTGGTTATAGAATTTAAAATCCCTTTCATGCGAAGTTTTTAACTATTAATCGCAAAGATAATTGAAACTGCTCGTCTCACTGTATTACATATGTCAGATCTTGTGCAGTGGTCCCCAACCTGTGGTCCGCAAAGGTAGTACTGGAGATCCGTGAACTAAATTCAAAATTTCATATATATATATATATAAATTGTTCGTTTGTTTTCCACCTGCCTTCGTCTTTTGTTTATTTTCATAAAGCTTCCCGTTATATATATATATATATATATATATATATATTATATATATATATATATATAGGTAAAAAATTAATGAGTGCGTGCGTTATATAAATATTTTCAGGAGTAAATAAAAAATGACAAACGGAAAATATGACATACCTATACATATAATTTTAAAAAAAAACGTGTAGTAAATAAACGGACGAACAGAAAATACAGATGGTCACCAATTCTTCATCAGTTATCGGCCAGAGGGTAAAACGCAATTTCGGCCATTATCGATAATATTGCTTCTACTCCGGAGTTCAAATTCCACTGAAGTCGACCTCGCTTTTCATCCTTTCAGAGTCGATAAAATAAGTACCAGTTTAACACTGAGGTCGTTGTGATCGACTAAGCTCCCTCCTAAAAATGTCTGCCCATGTGGCGAAATTTGAAACCATTATTATTATTATTATTATTATTATTGTTATTATTATTATTGAGTGAGAGAGCATTGCAAGCCATCAAAGTGACACTGGGGTAAAATATTCGAAGTCCAGTATACCCGTCTGATAAGGGTAAACCAGGCACATACATCACAACCATATGTGTGCGACATGGTGATCTCATATCAAGATAAACAGCGCATGACATTGCAGGTGGGGCCCAGTTAGTATTTTCTTCAGGTCAAGTAGCCCATCCCGCTTAAAAAGTTCTCTGAATAAGGGTTATTTAAGGGGGTTGAATGAAACACCGATATCTCCAGAGGTGAATTATCCAAACCCCAAAGAATTCCTTTCAACACACGGCTATGACACTCCTCCACTACTTCTGCTCGTGATCAGAAATGCACATGTCGTCAACCACTAAGGGACATGATCAACTGGTTAAGGTTAAGCAACTGACATTGAACAGAATATTTGCATTGAACAGAATATTTGCTCTAGCCTGTCTTTTATACCAAGACAAAACAATGTACATGATAACACTTCCAATTAGTTAAGATGAAAAGCCATGAAAGCCTCTGCCTGGTACTGAATCAGGGCATTTATTATTATTATTATTATTATTATTATTATTTTATTATTATTATTATTATTATTATTATTATTATTATTATTTTATTATTATTATTATTATTTTGTTATTGTTGTTATTGAGTGAGAGAGCAGTGCATGCCATCAAAGTGACACTGGGGTAAAATATACGAAGCTCAATATACCCGTCATGACTACTCGTCTGATAAGGGTACACAAGGCACATGCATCACAACCATATGTGTGCGACATGGTGATCTCATATCAAGATAAATAGCATATGACCTTGCAGGTGGGGGCCCAGTTAGAACTTTCTTCTGGTTGAGTAACCCATCCCGCTCAAAAGGTCCCTGAATAAGGGTTGTTTAAGGATGTTGAACGAAACACCCATGTTTCCAGAGGTGAATTTTTCAAACCCTAAAAAAATGCCTCTCAACACATGGCTATGATGCTCCCCCACTACTTCTGCTCGTGATCAGAGATGCACATATCGCCAGCCACTAAGGGACATGCTCAACTGGTTAAGGTCAAACAACTGACAAGCAAATCTGTGGTACTGAGCAGAATATTTGCTGTAGCCCATCTTTTATACCAAGACAAAACAATGTATATACCACTTCCAATCAGTTAAGATGAGAAGCCATGAAAGCCACTGTCTGGTACTGCATCAGGGCATTCATTATTATTATTATTATTATTATTCGTTTCAAGGAACGACGCTGGTGCCCCAGTATGAAGACAACCGACAAGCTGGAATCAGAGAATAGGTAAGGTTTTAGAAAAAAAGTGATGAGTTGCTATAGGTTGCCTGTTCGGTAAGCAACACCCCCTTAACACTCTGTTATTTCTTCCTCCCTCTCCTCCATCTCGTCTCACGCCTCTCACAAACACTTTTTGTTCATTGGGGTTTGTGAGGTGGGGGTGGGGAGTGTTCCGTAGTCTTCGTTTCTATACCGATATGAAGACGCATATATCTACGTGCTATTACATCTACACGTATACAAATACGGCCGACTGACAGTTAGAAATAGCTACCAACTCGCCCTTAAAAACCACAGCCTACTGTCTCATACACATGAGGCAATCTAATTTAATCTAAGAAGAGAGAGGATGGATGGTCATGAGGCAATTTCTACTCTTCTCCTCTGGAAGCCATCTACTCGCAATACCAGAGGGCGCACACTCCCCTACCCTGATGTAATCTCCAGGGATACAGGCATCCAGCAACAGGACCTCCGTAATGCCATGATGGACCGTGAAGTCTGGCGTAGCATGGTAAATTCCATTGTCTCGACCACGGTCGAACAATGATGATAATGATAGTGTTCCCAAATGAGAGCTGACCTGAAGTTAAACAATAACAAAATATGCAGTAATTAAGTAATTTTAGATGGATGAGCGCCATTACATAGAAACATACGTACGTACATACATACATACACACATACATACATACATACGTACGTACGTACGTACGTACATACATACATACATACATACATACATACATACATACATACATACATACATATGTGTGTGTATCTGTATCGAGGGAATGTATTTTTATGTATAAAGACTATGAAAGTTTAACTAATGAACCACTTGGTACTTGAAAGAGGTGGCTGTACCTTTATCGGCCACACGGAGGTAGATACAGAGATAAATAGACGAATACAGAGAGAGAGAGGGGGGGGGAGAGAGAGAGAGTGAGAGAGAGAAAGAGATGGAGGGATGAAAGAAGAGAGCGGACAGACAGACAGTAGGCAGAGCTAAGTCGGGTACACACACCCTCCTCTTGTCTCATAAATACCCCTACACGAACACAACTCTAAGAGGCTGTGTTTGAAATACGGGTGTAGGCACACACAAAGTACTCCTACAAAGTACAGAGCTATTGAGCTTTCTCTTTCTCTTCCCCTCCGTCTCTCTCTCTCTACCTCTTCCTCTCTCTCTCTCTCTCTCTTTCCCCCTCGCTCTAAATATTGCCCTATTACCGCTGCGAGAACCACCACGACCACTACGGCCAACTGTCGCCATCGCCACCATTATAATTTTGACTGCTAGAATCTCCCACTACCTTAGCATCTCTTACTGCTTCTCCTCCCCCACCTCCAGCTGCGACTGCTGCCGCGTCCACTACTACTGTTGCTGTTGCTGCTACTGCTACTACTCGTTCGGCGTCACACTATGTATGTGTGTGTTTTATCTTTTCCTCGTTTCAGTCATTGGATTGTGGTCATACTGGAGCAACGCCTTGAAGTCACTGAAACAAATCGATCCCAGAGCCTATCATTTTCAAATTCTGGTACCTGTTCTATCGGTCTCTTTTGCTGAAACTGCTAAGTCGCTCGAACATAAACAAACCAACGCCTGTTGTTAAGCAGGAGTAAGACACACACACACACACACACACACACACACACACCACAAAAGCGTGGCTG
>NC_043006.1:31385377-31395377 GCF_006345805.1 Octopus sinensis | reverse complement strand
ATACATACATACATACATAATAAACATAATACATACATACATACATACATACATACATAATACATACATACTACAACTACATACATACATACATACATACATACATGCATACATACATGCATGCATACATATATACATACATACATACATACATACATGCATACATACATATATACATACATACATACATACATACATACATACATACATACATACATACATACATACATACATACATACATGCATGCATGCATGCATACACAATTCTTTTATTATTTTCATTAATTTTAAGGCGGCGAGCTGGCAGACTTGTTAGCACGCTTAACAGTATTTTGTCTGTTTTTACGTTCTGAGATCAAATTCCGCCGATTTCGTCTTTGCCTTTTTATCTTTTCGGAGGTGGATAAAGTAAGTACCAGTTGCGTTCTGGGGTAGATGTGATCGACTAATCCCCACCTCTCCCCAATTTCTGATTATAGTAGAAAGGATTATTAATTTTTTCGGCCGTTAAACTGTGGCCATGCTGGGGTCCGCCTTTTAGCGCCAAGGGAAGCAACTCGTGCACCATTTCATACCGGTATAGACAACTACAGTGACCGCTATGAGTTCACTCGGCCTGATAAAGATAGAAACCAACATTTTTTTCAAATGATATCCAGACAATGTGTGTGCGTGTGTACGTGTACGTGTGTGTGTGTGTTTGCACCCCACACCGTTTGACAACCGGTGCTGGTTTATTTACGTCCCTGTTATATAACGGTTCGACAAAAAGGCGCGATAGAGCAAGTACTGGTATCGATATTCATTCGACTAAAAATTCTTGAAGGCGGTACCCCAGCATGGCCGCAGTCTAATGACTGAAAGAAATGTAAAAAAAAGATATTGAAAGAGACAGAACTGTTACACCCCCCCCCCATCAGTATTCCATCACCTCCCACCATTACCTTCTCATAGAACTCTGGTTGATACCATGTACAAACATACTTGTGGTTTTTCATCCGCCTCCCTTTCCACATCTCTCTCCTCACTTTTCCTCTCTCTCTCACTCTCTCTCTTTCTACCTCTCCCTCTCTAGTTATCTATCAGTCTATCTCCATACCTCTCTTTATCTCTTAGTTTCTTTCCAGCCTTTAGTTTTTTTCTTCCTTCCTTCTCTCAGACTTTAAAACTTATTCCTCTTCTGATCCATTCACACTGTTATTCCTCTCTATTCTGTTATTCCTCTTATTCTGTTATTCCTCTTATTCTGTTATTCCACTCATTTTGCTCCCTTACGTATATTCGTGCTTGTGAAGGCGGGTGGCTTAATGGTTACGCTAGTCGGCTCACGATCGTAAGGTTCTGAGTTCGACACCCAGCCCCGAATTGTGTCCTTGAGCAAGACGCCCTACTTCTCATTGCTCCAGTCCACTCGGCTGGCAAAAATATGTAATACCTCTAATTCAAAGGGCCAGCCTTGTCGCGCTGAATCCCTATGAGAACTACGTTAAGGGTACATGTGTCTGTGGAGTGCTCAGCCACTTGCACCTTAATTTGACGAGCAGGGTGTTCCGTTGATTGGATCAACTGAAACATTCGTCATCGTAACCGACGGAGGACCAGTTCATATGCGTGCATACGCGCGCGAGCGCACACATAGGCATAGGCGTGGCTGTGTAGTTAAGAAATGGCTCCCGTACCACGTGGTCTTGGGTTCAGTCCCACGGCGGGAAAGCCCGTGTGTGTGTGTTATGTTTGTCTTGCAAAACCGCTTGGCAACCAATGTTTTCTTGCGGTTTGGCAAATGAAACCGATAAAATAACTAGTGGGGTCGACTTGTTCGATGAAACCCTTTAGGGTGGTCCGTCAATATGCTACCCCGCCCACCACTCACCACACACACGTTGTCGATATATCATTCATAACCGAAACCAATTTATGACTTTCGTTTTTTACCCCATTCTTATCACTCTCTCTCTCACCCTCTTTCTCTCTTCTCCTTCTCATTTTATTATCATCAAATCTCTCGCTCTCTCCTTTCCTTTTCTTTCTTTTTCTTTTTCTTTCTGTTCCTTTTCTTTGCTAACAGCAACATCAGAGCGAAGATTAAAAAAAAAAAAAAACAGAAACATTATAGATAAAATTATACAGCTTCCTTGCTGCTGGATACGGAATCACTTCATTGGCTACGATAGTCTCTATATCTCTCTATCTCACATACACATACACACACTCTCTCTCTCCCTCTCTCCCCCTCTCATATGAATTTTCACTTGTCACCACCAGATGTCATTCATTGTACAACTATCGTTTATCGTAACTGAAACACCATAGTTTATCCAACAACATTACTATCACCACCACCAACAACAACAGCAACAACAGTTGAGGCGCAATGGCCCAGTGGTTAGGGTAGCGGACTCGCGGTCGGAGGATCGCGGTTTCGATTCCCAGATTGGGCGTTGTGTGTGTTTATTGAGCAAAAGCACCTAAAGCTCCTCGAGGCTCCGGCAGGGGTGGCGGCGACCCCTATTGTACTCTTTCGCCCCAACTTTCTCTCACTCTTTCTTCCTGTTTATTGACCCCGACTTCCTACGCAACCGCTGAGCCTGGATGCGCATTCATTCATCCGTCGATGCTCTCGGTGTCGGGGGTTGACCTGCTTCCTCTTCTGCGGGTCTTACGAATAGCAAAGGACCACGTTTCGGACTTCTCCCATCTTGCGAGCTCTGGGACGAAGACCGCTTCGCTCAACAGCAACAGCAACAACAGCATTATTATAATAGCTCACAAATCTATCTAAAAAATAAAGAAACCTATAATAGCTCACAACCAGCCTTTACGACTTGCTGAAAATAGCAGTAAAATCTAACTCAAAACGAATATATCAGGTATTGTAGTTTAGACCAGAGGTGAAGAAAAAAAATAATGAGATTTTTAATGCTTTATTTCTTTCAGTCACTGGACTACGACTATGCTGGAGCACAATCTTAAAGGGTATTTATTCGATTGGGTGTCTTTTGCCGAACCGCTAAGTTACGAGATGTTAGCAAACCAATCCCAGTAGTGGTGGTAGGACTAGCACAAACATAAAGCCGCGCACATACGCATACACTTGTATATACGAAAGGCTACCACGCAGTTTCTGTCTACGAAATCTTTTCGCATGACATTGGTCGGCCCGAAGCTATTATAAAAGACATTTACCCAAACTGCTACGTAATAGGACTGAATGCGTGCTTTTTAAATCACACACACATACATACATACATACATACATACATACATACATACATACACACATACATTTATATATATGTACGACGGGCTTCTTTCAGTTTCCGTCTACCAAATCCACCCACAAGGATTTAGTCGGCCCAAGGTTATAGTAGAAGGCACTTGCCCAAGATGCCACGCAGTGGGACTGAACCCGGAACCATGTGGTTGGTAAGCAAGCTACTTACCACTTAGCCACTCCTGCGCCTATAATATATATATATATATATATATATATATATATATATATATATACATACACACATAATCAGGCTGGAGTCTGGTACAGCCTTCCGGCTTGCCAGCCCTGGTCAAACTGTCCAACCCATGCCAGCATGGACAACAGACGTTAAATGATGATTATGATGATATATATGTATGTATGTATGTATGTACCTGTGTGTGTATGCGTGTGTTTGTGTGAACGTGCACACATAAATACACACGTACAATGTATATGAACGATAATTGACAAATATAGGTCTATAAAATATACAACATAAACTCTTGATATATTAAAATAACCTCATACATACACACACACACACAAACATACATGCCTACATACATACATACATATACACATACATGATTTGTGTTTGTCTCTTCTTGTCAGATGACAGCCGTTTCACATGCAGCCTGGTTGTTCTGATTTACCTTCATTCTTGCATGTGCGCCGATCATTACGCACCCATCGCTATGGGACTTTACAAAATACAAAACGGATCAAGAAATGAAATGATAGCAAGACATCTGTACGTCGCTGGGTTTAAGTGACAACAGTTTGTACAACCTTTTGTCCCTCTTTCGGTGACCAGAGCCAGTTCCAATGACAAGCATGGCTCTAAGATGCATTTGGACTGGCAATGTCTTCATCAGAATATCTTTCTCCTTGAAGAGCTGCCTTCCTCACGGGTTTGTCAAAGATATCGAGAGCTTCCTCTGTCCCTGGAAAATCTCTTTAATTCATAGATGGGATCCTGACAGGTGCCACCGTTCCGGACAGAATGGACTTGGATGTCATGTTAATTAAGAGGTGACTCTACGTTCCCTACAACTCCAGAAATCCCAAACTGGGGCCTCACCACCGGATGTCATTTGCTGTCATATCTAACACCTACTTACATGCATACATACATTACATAATATATGACGATGATGATGATGATTACATTACATACATATATACAAGTTATTACATCTGTACTTTACCAGTTGTAATAACTTGTCCTGTACTTTTCCAGGTTTATAATCTTAAGAATATTATTTCTCTGGCTCGTATTTTTCCATGTAATCCATGTTTTTTTCCAGGCTATGCTATTATGCTAATTAATGATGTGTCAAATATGTCATTTAGCAGTGACGTTGATAATTTTTTCCTTACCTCAACAATGCCTGTGACATATACCAAAATCCCTTAGAACTATATTCATGAAAAAGTATAGAACTATATTATCACCCTCAAATTAACTTTTTTCTTTTAAAACTTCATTGCATGAGATTAATACCATGAAATTCCTCGAACTGAGCTCTATCATTTAAGCCTAATTAAAATAGTTTGTTTTTAAACTAAAAAAAGTTAATTATACTTAAATCCAATTTTTGGCCTTATGTTTTTTTCATATTTTACCTCACAACTTTTCTGATAGACATTTTTGTTGCATAGGAACAAAACTATGAAATTCCCCACACTTTCTTCTATCATTGAAACTAAGATAAATTTATTTTGCTTTTAAAATAAAAAAAAGTATTTTTAGATCTAAACTTGATTGGTGGCGTTATTTACTCTCCTATAACGCTACTACAAATTTTGGTGTAAAATTTTTCTACTGGACGAAATTTCATTTCTTTTTTTTTATGCCAAAAATGCAGCAGTCCTTTTCAAAAATGTTAATGGTTTTCAATTTGGTTAAGAACTAAATTAGCGACAAGCCCTGAAAGATGCTGCATGTGAGTAAATTGCGGCCTCAAGTATATTATTCAACTATTACCGTAATTGAATGACATATTTCTATATAATTTAATATTAAACCCATTATATATGTGTGTGTATGTATGTATGCATGTATATATATGTATATTACCAGTACCGGTGGCACGTAAGCGAACCATCCGAACGTGACCGTTGCCAGCGCCGCCCCGACGGGCCTCCGTGCCGGTGGCACGTAAAAAGCACCCACTACACTCACGATGTGGTTGGCGTTAGGAAGGGCATCCATCCGTAGAAACATTGCCAGATCAGACTGGGCCTGGTGCAGCCTTCTGGCTTCCCAGACCCCAGTAGAACCGTCCAAGCCATGCTAGCATGGAAAGCGGACGCTAAATGATGATGATGATATATATATATATATATATATATATTATATATATATATATATATATATATGTATGTTATGTATGTATGTATGTCTATGTATGTGTATATATATGTATATATATGTATGTATGTATGTATGTATGTATATATGTATATATATGTATATATGTATATATGTATATGTATGTATGTATGTATGTGTGTGTGTGTGTAATTTGCTTGAAATATAACAATGTGCAAATGATGCTAATATTTTCAAGAAATCCTTTAGGCAAAATATTTTGAGAGGTTACGCAGTGTATATTGTGATGCCAATAAGTGTAGACAAATAGAAGAGATTGTAGGACCCTATATAATTTAACTGTCCTGTAGTATTTCGGGTAATATTCTTTTCATCAAATATCTGATAGAAAATATTCAACGAGCTGGAAGAAAACGTGTTATTATCGGCAGGCCATTCTGAATTCTTACTGTAACATAAGATCGTCTGGGATGACAGACAGAAATATGTTCATGTGTGTTTTAAAAGCATCGACTAATATTCTATGCAGAGCAATGTATTGAAGTGATGTTGGTCTTTGAAAACTAAGCTGCTACGGTATCGGATCCTCACTGTAAATGGTGGAAACGTTGATAATCAGCAATGGCTTGCACTTCTTGGACTTGTGTGGATTCCAATCCCAAATTTCGTGCCAGACCCTCAAAGATTTTCCTCATATTCATTACAGCTTATCTTTCGTATCTTTCTCGTTTTCCCCGAAGGATGCTGAGACTCAGTTTTTTCAGACTCCCACCGGTTCATCTTTTATATTCATGCAATATTTTTTGAATTCTCTCTAGTTCTTCCGTTAGTTTGACCCAATATACCGACCAAAATTGGAATCCGGACTCTAACAATAAATGTCCCCCATCCAAACAGCACCTCACATCCAATCATCGTTCGTCATCAACGCTGGCTCTGCTAGGAAGGCCTGGTTTAAAACTACCAGTCCACAAATACCCCGGCTCTTCCGCCATAATTTTACGTTTAAATAAACTCTAATTATTTTTATCTGTACAGATAAAGCTAGTTCTCAAACTGTTTATTTGATGAAATACTTAATCACACCGCGAAGGATAGATGTCTGCGTAACCGAACGAGAGAGAGAGAGAGAGAATCCTTTCTACTATAAGCACAAGGCCTTGAATTTGAGTGGATGGAATCACATCGACTCCAGTACTTGACTAGTACTTAATTTATCGACCTCGAAAGAATGAAAGGCAAAGTCGACCTCGGCGGAATTTGAACTCAGGACGTAACGGCAGTCGAAACATCGCTATGCATTTCGCCCGGCGTGCTAACGATTCTTATTTCTTTATTGCCCACAAGGGGCTAAACATAGAGGGGACAAACAAGGACAGACACATGGATTAAGTCGATTACATCGACCCCAGTGAGTTACTGGTACTTATTTAATCGACCCTGAAAGGATGAAAGGCAAAGTCGATCTTGGCGGAATATGAACTCAGAACGTAGCGGCAGACGAAATACCTATTTCTTTACTACCCACAAGGGGCTAAATACAGAGAGGGCAAACAAGGACAGACAAACAGATTAAGTGGTACTTAATTTATCAACCCCGAAAGGATGAGAGGCAAAGTCGACCTCGGCGGAATTTGAACTCAGAACTTAACGGCAGACGACATACCGCTAAGCATCTCGCTTGGCGTGCTAACGATTCTGCCAGCTCGCCGCTTGACGGAAGGAGAGATAATGAAAGAAGCTTTGAAAACAGAATCCAGCAAGTCACACGGAAAATATATGAAATATTAGAGGAAGTCGATGTTTGGTACGAATACACCACCGCGGGTTGATGTCGATTCTATCCCAACGTTCATAACTAGCAACAAACTCGAAAGTGTGTGTACATGTATGTGTGTGTATATATATAAATATATAATTAAATTCTAATTAATTCTAATGTACTCTCTGTGCATTTTCAACTTCATTTTTTTGTATTCCTCCACTTGTTTGGATTAATAACGATATATACATATATATATATATATATATATATATATATATATATACATATACATATATATGTTTACCTGTGAGTATGTGTGTGTGTGTGTATGTGTAGTTCCTACATGTGTGTGTGATTAGTGCCACTCCTTAATTACTGTTCAAATTCTAAATTCCATAACTCACTCTGATAAGCAACTTGCTAAAATGTTCTCAGATACGGAAGTGAATTTCTCATCATAACCTCGTTGTTGTTGCTGCTGCTGCTGCTGCTGTTGTTGTTGTTGTTGTTGTTGTTGTTCTTCTTCTTCTTCTTCTTCTTCTTCTTCTTCTTCTTGTGGTGGTGGTGGTGCTTGCATTCTTAAATAATAATGTATTGAAAATATTACTTTGAAACCTCATCCTCCTCTTCTTTGTCATTGTCATATAAGATCCAACACGGTATTTTCCTCATCGTCACTCTACCTGCGAAAGAAAATAGTAGCTAAATCTCCCTCTTTTAGCCTATTAAAAACAAACTGTACATTGGAAAATGTCTTCCTAACGACGCTGTGTCTGAGAAACTAGGAAGCATGGAGACTGGTGAGGTTTCCAGCGTAAGTCGAGTGGGCCATGGTTGAGTAGGAATTAAACAACTACAAAATCATCATCATCATCACCACCATCGTCACCATTACCATCCTCCTCCTTCTCCCTCCCCGTCAGTATCATCGTCATCTTAATACTGATTTCAAAATTTGGCACAAGGCCAGCAGTTTCGAGGAAGGGACTAAATCGAACACATCGACCCCTAGAGCTCAACTGGTACTTATTTTATCGATCCCAAAAGGTAAAGTCGATCCTGGTGGCATTTGAACTCAGAACATGAAGACGGACAAAATGTCGGCAAGCATTTTGCCCAGTGTGATAACGATTCGTATTTCTTTACTGCCCACAAGGGGCTACACACAGAGGGGACAAACAAGGACAGACAAACGGATTAAGTCGTTTATATCGACCAATAAATTACTATTTACTTATTAACTATGAATTTATATATTAAATTGGTATAGAAACTTATATAAATATGAAATTATTTCTATATTCTCCATCCCTATATTGTGTAAAATACTGAAATTATTCTGATTCTTTGAAAAATTCTCTAAAATGTACCTATTTCAAATTATCATTGGGATTATGGCTGTCAAATAGTTAAGTATTATAAGTTTTACTCTCCCTACCCCATCAGCTTTAGCCTGCTAATTTTCGCTGAAATATATTCGTACTGGACCCAAATGGTTTCTACTTCAAAGGGATCTTGATTTATGGCTGTGCCACTTAAACTGTCTTTTTCTCTATCCATAAAAGATAGATTCTTGTTTTCCATTAGACTTGATAAACTAATCTATAAATTTAAAGTCCCTCCCCCAGTAGTAAATCTAAATAACAAAGTAAAATCAATGATAAGCAGTATCTTCCTGTGAAAAAATATCAGTTACTACTTTGATATTGTTGATGAAAATTGTTCTTTTTCTACCTACTTACCCTCTTTGTAATTTTGGTTAATGGAATAACTATAAAAATGAATCTTTTGAATTTAAATTCTATATTTTTATGCAACTGAAGATTGCTCTACATTTTAAAACTGATGTAATACTTGCATTGTTCAATTAAATGGAGACGCATGAAACGATCGTACTGCATTACATCTGGATATCCTAGTTGGTTATTTTGATTATATATATATATTTGTTAATATATATATCTGTAATATAATATGTGACAATTATTCGGTAGCCATGATAAAACTCCGAGTTCCGGTTGTCAGGGCGGAAACCCACACCGCCATCTCTTCAGTAATCGGGTCATCGAAAAAAATGCATGTTTTTCAATGGCCCGATAACTGAAGAGATGCCGGCGTGGATTTCCACCCCGACATCCGAAACTCGGAGTTTTATCGTGGCTACCGAATAATTGTCACATATATTTACAGATAAATTCCTCTATTTACATAATATCGAGGTCTCTTTCATTCTTTTGTTGTCTTGCCATTTCTATCAATATATATATATATATATATATATATATATATATATATATATATATATATATATATATATATATATATATATATATATTGATGGAAAGGTCCAGCTTTGAAAACACCGACATCCACTCCATGCAGGTCTCTCAGATCCTTCGGGAGGATATTGAAGAGCTGTGAACCTCTGAAGCCCAGGCTATTGCAGTATATTGTCCTATATCTTAATGGCAAATTTGGAATCCTTGGCACTATGCTGTGGCGGCCAGTTCTAGTATTTGTGTAACTCTCGATGCCAAAGATTGGGACGAGTCCTTCCAGGATCTTCCAGATGTATATTATGGCATATCTTTCTCGCCTACGCTCTAAAGAATATATGCATATATATACATGCATATATATA
>NC_043006.1:31370377-31382877 GCF_006345805.1 Octopus sinensis | reverse complement strand
GGGACTGAACCCGGAACCATATGGTTGGGAAGCAAACGTCTTACCGCACAGCCACATAGGAATATTTACGCTGTTTTAATGCATATATATTTCATGGTACAAATATTTTAATATGCCATTGTGACCCATGTGTAGATGACCGTGTGTGTATGTGTGCAAGAGCGTATAACCGAGAGCAGAATAAAACAGGATTGTTTAACCTTAAATGTTTTTATTACACCATGAATTTCGTAATAAAATCACTAAATCCCTCCAACTGCTACGTTTTATTCTGCTCGCAGTTTTACACTCTCTAGATTTTATTCAAGTGTATAAAGAATATTAAATGAAAATGAAAACGTGTAGCCAGTTCAAAAAGGATTAAGGCATATTCCGTAAGAAAGCCATTCGCTGTATTTTGCCAGAGAGAAAATCGCTCACTGTAGACAAATAGGTGTAAATAAGAGAGTTAGCTTACAGCATTCCCTAACGAGGTTGTACATTTATGGGTTCGAATATGTCTCAAACATATTTGAATTCTTAACAAGTTTGTGTTTAGATACCTCACTGCTTAGCACGGTCAGCCCGTAATTGTAAATCAATATCGGAGCAGATATGACGTTTAATACTCGATTAAAATTTGGATATCCTAGGATTTACAAGGAGTTTTAAACATTGGTTAACTGATATGCAATCTCACTTGAAATGACCCTATTTAATTAAATACATACGTGTGTGTGTGTGTGTGTTCGTGCGTGCGTGCGCGGGTATGTGCCTATGTGTGAGCGCGCGTGTATGTAAATACGTATTTTTTAATTGTATCACGTGTTTTGTTCATTTTAAGATAACGTTGGTATATTCAATGTTTCTAAATCCACGCGCGCACACACACACTCGTACAAACACACAAACACAGATATATCTACAAATTCCTACAGCTACACAAGAGATCGCAAGAGGAGAGTATGAAAAAGAAATATTAGAGAGAAAGAGGAAGGAATAGAATGAGAAAAGGAGAGAGAGAGAGGGTGGTGGTGGTGGTGGTGGTGAACGTGAGTTTATGGGAAGAAAGAAGTTCAGATGTGATAATAAGATAAAAGCTGACATACATTTTTCAAGCAGCCCGCCATGATGGCAAACAACAACGGACTTTTGAAAACATTTCGAAATCAATGCTTTTTTTTTTTTTTTTTTGTTATCTTCAGATTTTTACTGATCTTATATAAAAGCTTCAGATTTCAATGTCATCCTTTTGGCTTCCAATTTCAATGTCAATGACGGCTGCTCTTTCAATACCACCATCACCACCACCACCACCGTCTCTCGCTCATCTACCTTTCAATCCCAGGATCTCCCCGCCTACACACAAATACTATCTTCTCTCTCTCTCTCTCTCTCTCTCTCTCTCTCTCTCTCACACACTCACTCCCTCTCTCTCTCCCTCTCTCTCTATCTCTTTCTCTCTTACGTTATCTCTTACATAGTCTGTCTTTATAGATTCTCTTGTTACATCAGTCACCGCGCTATCCTTTCCATCATCTCATATTCTTATACACCTATCTTCTTTCTTTCTTTCTTTCCCTAATGCTCACACACACACACACACGCACAGAGTAACATACATTTGCTTGTGTAAACTTAGTATAGTATCGTGTTCTCTTATTCTTAGTACTGTGCATAGAGAGTGCACATGTCTATTCATATATATATCGTGATGTATATTTACCACTTAAATGTGGCTAACCCTTAAGGTGATGCTACTGTAGCATGTAGCCCCGTGGCAAATATACTTCACAATGTCGTGCAGCTACTGTTTACATCTCGCTCAGAGATTATATATATATATATATATAATATATATATATATATATATATATATATATATATATATATATATATAGTATTTCTTATGTGTACAATGAGATGTACGGCTTTAGCTGGTGAGTTAAGAGATCCACGCAGAGCATTTGGTCAAAGTAAATATAATGCTATAAAGTGTTCCCCTGAAGAAATTTTGTGGTTTAGCATCGAATTGCACTTAAAGCACCCACTGCAGAGGATTCGAATAGTCACAAAGATGAAACGTACGTAGGGAACAAATGATAAAAACCGCATCTTGTATCTATCATAGAAAGAGAAAGAGTGAGAGGAGGCTATCCCAGAAAAAGATAGTGAAAATATTAAATAGAAATTTATTAGTTAATATTAATGAATTTGTATTTAATATTTCAGAGTTGAGTCTTTCCACTGTTCATTCACCGTTCTCATTCCCTTATTGGAATGTACTTTCGGAGTTCGTCGGCAATTATCACAGCGAAATTTCTTCAATCTTTTCTATCGTCTTAAATCAGCGACCTTCCAGAATGGATTTCAACTTTGGAAAGAAAAAAAAACAGACGAGAGAGAGAGAGAGAGAAGGTGGACCAGCTTGCAGAGGTGAATGGAGCAGCTAGGACAGAAGAGTAATCTCATACTTAGGCAAAATGTCCCATGTAAGGCGTGACGTATGAACAGATGTGTTGTGGTTTTGCTTGTTCATATCTCAGGCCTTTTTTTTTCACGTTGTCTTTCAAACACCCCAACATATCGAAATGAAATTTTTTATTGATCGTCTGGCGTTCAACGTCATCACATTTGAACAACTCTGACGTGTTTTTTTCTTTTTTTTTTTTCTGTCACGACTACGTTTTTTTTTTTTTTGACATCGACATCGAAATCGAAACTCTGCACCCGCGTTTTATCACTCTTCGATGTGTTTCAGAAAACGTCATCAGATTTTAAACCCTCCACAGCTTTTCTCTGATTGTGACTCGATTCCTTTAACGGGCGGTTAGGAGACTACTTTCAAGGATCAAACATTGCACTTTCACCATGTGATCATCGTCTGATAACCACCGAATCTCCGTCAACGATATATAGAATCTCAGTGTGCGCTGCCGGACATCTATCACTGAGGAACCCGTAGCAGGGTAAAATAATGGGATCTGGTAGTTTCTGCGACTGTAGCAGATAGTTATCGTCTGTCAACGATATAATTTCGAATGGTTTTATGTACCATGAATCCTTGTGTGAGATCCGCTCAAGATAAATAACGCAGTATTCTGTTCTAACACAACCCCCATGCTAAGTTGGAAATCAAAATATATGCCCTAATTTTATCTACCGATTACTACAGTACATTGAAAAGATGGAAATAACATGTGAGGTACTGTGACCTGTTGACAGAAACAGCTGTAAGAAGCTACTCTTCTTTCTCTTTTCTAGAAATTACTCGTACTTTATATGTAAAACACAATCTCTACACATGTATATATATTCTCAAAATTGTTCAAAATTGTGTGTACTGTTGGCAATTTTTTTCCTCCGTCTTCCCTTCTTTGGATCTTTCCTTTTCCTATGTTTCTGACGAAGAGCTCCGCTCGAAACGTTAAACCCTCCTTCTTTCCTGAGCGTCCAATAATACTATACTTGTTCCACGTCCTCGCGTTGTTGTGTTTTTACTTTGTGTTTTCATGTTTGGATTAACTATATATATATGTGTGTGTGTTTGTGTGTGTGTTTGTGTGTGTGTGTGTGTTTGTGTGTGTGTTTGTGTGTGTGTGTGTGTTTGTGTATGTATGTATGTATGTATGTATGTATGCATGTATGTATGTATGTATGCACAACCCACAAATTGTCACCAACTGACCGGTTCTATAGCCTATCAATAAAAGCTGCCAAAATGGCTACAATTGAGCCATTGAGAGAGCCTCTGCGTGTTCACTCGACGTGCTCTAAGTGATAACCAAATGCCTCTGAACCATATTCTACTCACTTAAGAAAATGAAAGACACATTGAGTGATGTAGGAGTGAATATACCTGATTATACCAAAATAAATCAGTGGATTTTCGCAGCCGTAGACCCTTTCTCCCTTGATTTTTTTCGACAGGCGCTCACCTTCGGTTGGCGTAGAAATGTGACTGGTTATTCCTTCCCTTAATATATTTGAAGTTAATTGGATTTGGATTTGAAATTGTCGTTTTTGTTTGGTTTAATGTCGTTGTTCTCCATTTTTCAGGAATGTTAATAGGTTTTAATCGTTTCTGTTTCTTTCTGATTTCAGTCATCGAACTGCGGCCCTCCTAGACACCATCTTCGACTTTATTTTAGCAATTATATCAACAACACTTCTGTTCCATTTTTCTTTTTTTTTTTTTTTTTCTTGATCGACTACGGAAAAAGGTAAGGCAAAGTCTACCTTGGCATAATGGGGTATTGCCAAATACCATAAGGTAATTTTCTTTGATGCAATAACAAACATCCTTCTATCCCATCCGCATTTATGCATGTATGTTTGGCTTCCACATAGTTTCCGTTCAGCAAATTCCGTTTATAAAGTTCTGGTTGAATTCAGACTATGGTAGAATCCCAGTTCCCCAATTCCGCTACGCAATATGATCGAAGCAGGAATGAAATGAAACCAAAACCAGCTTCTGGCACACATAGCCATACTTTAATTTTTGTTGAGGATTTAAGAACTTTTTTTATTTTATCAGAATAGAGGAAGAGACTCTGGGACTCTGAGAAAAATGTTTTCAGGTATTGATTGAATCAGTTTCATAGAAGGTGTCGTTCTCATTCTCAGATGGAAAGAGTACTCAACATGCTAAAGCCAATGCCATGTTTGTGATGCCTACAAAGTACCCCTCAAGAATAACGTATAATAACCCCCAGCATCCCCATTAAGAAAGTCCTTACCAAGTAGCCTGGCCTTAATGAATACAATAATCCCCCGCCATATCGCGGTTTATTATTTAAGCTTACGTCGATTCCTCCGTGGTGTTGTTTTGCATTTATAATAAAATAAATATATACAAATTATAAAAATAATACGAAAAAATATATACAATACAGTACTGTTTCACCTATCGCGGGGTTTTTTCAAACGTAACATCCGCGATAGTCGAGTGATTACTGTACTGCAATATCTTCAGCCGTTATGGGTAAACTACGACTCACAAGATTTTCTGAATGGTACGCCAACGAAAGATGACCTTGTATATTTTAGGAGTTCCGCCGGTGATGAGCCATGTCTCATGTGGACCCTCTTCTTGAAAAAGGTTTCCTATGCCTCAGCTACAATATCACACCTTAGCTCATTGGCTAGATGTGTTGTTCAGCGTTGGAGTCAAGTTTGTCTTGTTACTAGTATTTAGCATTTAGCACTGTCCGTATATTAAACGTAACATGTCTGTTATATTATACATTATGTGTTCAATTCCCGGTCCGGGCGTTTCGTTGTGTTCTTGAACAAGTCTCTTCATTTCACGTTATTCCAGTCCATTCAGTTATTAATGGGTATCTCTGCGACGGAATACCCTTCCGATCAGGGGGATTGTTGGCCTACTTGCCCAGCCAGCGAGATGGCATCATTCGAAAGCTAAAATGATACAAAACGCATTGTGACCAGCGATGTATAACAGCATCCGATAGTCTGATCGACACCGTCAAATATATTCTTTGCTTTTACGATTGCTATGTGGATTGTCCTGACATGTTTGGTTTCCTGTTCAAGAATGAAAATAAGTCGACGATTTTTAGCCAAATTTCTTTGGATTCTTTCTCGGTTAAGTCACGGTCTCAAGATGATTCTGCTTAATAAAGATAGTTTCTACCTTTTTAAGCTATTTATACAAATGGTAACCTTAGACAATAAAGTCTTTCTACACATTAGATTTGAGAATTATACTTAACGAGCAAAACGCCCCCCGTCCAGTTGTCAAACATTTAAACCAAATTTTCTCAAAACAACTTGTCCGACCGTCCCATAGGCCTCCCCTTTGAGAAATACTGATTTAACCTAAATTTGAGACACCAGCAAAAGAAGAAATAAAGATAGCCTTTTTTTCTCTTCCAAAGAAAAACGATTTTCCACGGCTTTATCGATCGCATTCTCACCTGGAATCGCTTTTTGTAATTTTTTCAAGACTTATACACGCCCTGATACAGTCGGTGTCTACATATCAAATTTAAGCGCAATCGGATGGAGGATGCCCGAGATCCTAGAAGCCACACACGCACCCCCCCCCCCCACACACACAGACAGAACGGATTTTATATAAGAGATATGGACATAAATTTTTCCAATAAAATCTTCTAAGAACACTAATTTCCGAGGAAACTTTTGATTTCAAAAAAAAGGGATTACACCTGAAAAGTCCGACTTTTCTTGCTCACATCTTATAATTCCTCCTCCTGATTGGTCTGTTTCTAAAAGCGTCTACAGGATGTCTTAAATGTTTGTATAATGTCTTAAGGAGCTAAATTAGGCGTCATTTATCTTTTATTCTTTTACTTATTTCAGTCATTACACTGCGGCCATGCTGGGGCACCGCCTTGTAGAATTTTATCCGAACGGATCGACCCCATGACTTAGTTTTTTAAAACTTAGTACTTATTCTATCAGTCTTTTCTGCCGAAGAGCTAAGTACGGAGACGTAAACGCACCAACACCGGTTGTCAAGTGGTGGTGGGGCCCATGCACAAACACACACACACACACACATATATATTTATAGGACGAGCTTCTTTCAGTTTCCGTCTACCAACTCCTCTCACATCGCTTTGGTCGGCCCAAGGCCATAGTAGAAGACACTGGCCCAAGGTGCTACGCAATGTGACTGAACCCGGAACCATGTGCTTGGGAAACAAACTTCTTACCACATAGCCACGCATATTTTTTTATGATTATCACAAATTATTTCAGAAATAAACTAGAAATGTTTCTACGATTCAACCAGAGAATTTCTTTGTGATATATTTGGGTTCTAAATCTATTCCCTATAAAGTCTCATAACTATTATCATTATCATTATTATTATTATTATTATTATTATGATTATTATTATTATTATTATTATTATTATTATTATTATTATTATTATTATTATTATTATTATACATCTCTATAACTTACTATACAACCACCACCGCCCATTATAGTATCTTGGAATATTAGGTCAACAATTCAAGAAATAACTTTTTACAAAATGTGAAGAAAACTTTCGCCAAAACAGGAGTGGCTGTGTGGTAAGAACCTTGCTTCTCAACCGCTTGATTCAGGGTTCGCTCCCTCTGCGTGGCACCTTGGGTAAGTGTCTTCTACTATAGCCTCGCACCGACCAGAGCCTTCAGAGTGGATTTGGTGAACAGAAAGTGAAAGAAGCCTGTAGTATATATTTGTGTGTGTATGAGATTTTGTGTCTGTGTATATCCCCATACACCGCTTGACAACCGGTGTTGGTGTGTGTATGTCCCCGTAAATTAGCGTAAATTAGGCAAAAGAGACCGGTCCATAGATCGAATCCACGATCACTGGCTACATGTCTTCACTCTAAAATAATTAGCTCAAGTATAAAGAAAACCGACAAGATTATACACAATATTTTGCTTTTGTATTTGATTTGCCAGATTCTTGATGTGAAGTAGTGTGATGAAACAGATTTTGTTGTTAGCGTAATGACTCTTTCGGGAGGGTCATTAACATACACACAGGCTGATTTTATTTCACTTCCTTATTTCCACTTTTCAAAACTATATTTCATTTAGCCTTTACTTTCTCTTGAGGCAACAAATCGTTAGATCTGAGAAGGATCATCCGAAATGTGGTGCGTGATAAATTTATCTAAGAATTTTTAATAAAAGAATTTATTACATTTCAATTATTGTTTTGTTTTTCCTTATTGTTTCACTTTCTCAAGTTTCCTTTTTTTAAATCTTCATCAGGGCTCTAGATCTACATACACGTTTCCCAATATGTTTCAATATATTTTTCTCAGGATAGCCATGAGTATCTCATTCTGACTGCTCTAAATGCCTAGGTTTTGTGTCTAGAAAAACGAAGGTTATATACAGAAGACACCCCCGTCCTCCATGTTTTAAGAGAAAGATTAATCAACGTCTCTTACACCACAAATGTTCTGTGTTTTAATTATAATATCGAATATCCTTTTCATTTTGGCTGTTGTTGCTTATGTTGTTGTTTAGCGCTAAATTAACTCTTTACAAGCAGACCTATGACCAGAGGCACTTCAGGCTTGGCCATTTGAAAGCATCCGGTGTAGACAGGGTCATTACAAGGAAAAAGAAAAAAGAAAAAAAAAAACTGATGAACGTCCTGGATTACGATTGTCCAATGCTTACTTGCTTTCTACAGTACGATATGAGGGAAACTTGGTTACTCTTTCTGACAAGTCAAGCGATCATATGAGGTATTTTCGTTGGCTTGACTTGATACGGTTGAATGCGTAGACGCCAGAACCTATTCAAACTATTGTGTACACAAGTTCACCTAAGGTCAAGTGAAACACTCTTATAGGCCACGAGATTAGTAGAGTTTAACAGAACCTATTCGTTGATAAACAGACACACATACACAGTTACATACCCACCTATAAGTGTGTGTGTGCTGAACACCCGTGGATATGTTTACGAAATCAAAAAACAACACAACACTAATGACTTTCGGACCCATCCCACTTTTTTTAAACTCATTTACTGCTCACTTTCTATGCACTGTTCATGTAGTTTTGGTTATTTTTTTCTAATGATTTGTATCGTACTTGAGCACTCTGCAATACAATAAGATCGTTACTTCTTAGACAGGTAGAGAGTTTAGATTAGATATCTAATCTAATCTAGATAGATAGATGCATAGATATGTTTCTTTATTAGCCACACAGGGCTGCACACAGATAGAACAATTACAAGGTAGAGCTTTTCTTTTGAAGGTATTAAAAAAAAAAAAAAAAAAAAAAGGAAGGGGGAGGTTCGATCAAAAGGGATCGTAAAAGGAGAGAAAGAGGACAAAAATAAGGGGGGTTAAAAAAAAAAAAAAAAAAAAAAAAGGGGGGGAGAGGAAAAAAAATGATCAATAGGGATCGTTATCACAGAAATGTCAATATGAAGTGTAAAGGGGAGGACAGGTGAGGTTTACCCGTGGAAAGAAAAGCCTGCAGAAAAGACCACGGTAACCTCGGTCAATGAAGTCACATTTTATATTTCTTTTTTTTTTTTTTTTTTTTTTTGCAAATAAGCAACTCTCTGTTTTCGATTTCTGGGTTCATAGGACTATGCTCAAGGTGGCTTCGTCATTCATACGTGCCATTCTTGCTACATTCACCCATCTTTTTTTAAAACATTCGCTAGACAAAACTTGCCTCTCTACTCTCACTTTCCTTTTCAAGTGGTACTTGAAGAAGTTGATGAGAGATTGACCAGAGAGGAAAGTGTTTGTCTCCAATCCTTTCAGACGCGTCCACCAGATACATTCTTTCGCCATAGCCACAAGGATGATGAAAATAGCTCTTCCTTCCCGTTTGAAGGAAGGAGGCGTGACAATATTGACGATAGACTCAGCTGATAAACCGACTCGTCCCACACGTGACAGCAGTTGTTCGACATAAGCCCACAGGTCGGAAATTGTTGGACACTGAACGAGTGCGTGCAGAACGGTTTCGTCGCTCTGACCGCATCTCGGGCAGGTCGGCCCCGTGTTTCTCGAGCCGTGTCTGTAGAGCTTATCCCGAACGGGTAGCGCTTCTCGGTAGCACTGCCAGGCCAGGGATCTCTGGAAGTTGTCCATGGGCCCTGGCCCGAAAGTCGTCCCGAACAGGCGGGTCAGGTACTCCTCGTCGACGTCCAGGTTCGCCCCGAGCTCGTCGTCGTACCTCCCCTCCACTAAACCCCTATAGAATGCTTTGGTTGTGTTGAAGTCACTTAAGGTCGACCCAGGACGGCAGAGTTGCTTGAGAGCAACGCGACACTCGCGGTGCCATTCGCCCTTCCTCGGCCTCTTTTTGATCCACGACTGCAGTTCGGTCATGGAGACGAGCTGCGGGAAAGCGTGCCTCACAACGGCGACCACACCTGTTCACCGTCGTCTACATAGAGCCAGAGATGTCGCAGTCTCAGCGCGTGTCTGCGCATCATCAACCACGGCATGCCCAGCCCTCCTTTTAACGGGTGTTGACAGCAATGGATCGCCTGACCATCGGGACGCATCCTTTCCACAAGAAGCGAAAGAGGATGCGTTGTAGTTTGGTGATGGTAGGGTCGGGACAAGGTACGACGGTCAGGCGGTAGTAGATGACGGACGCGATGTACGTGTTCGCCACCTCCGCTCGACCTTTTAGGGACAGTTTCCTCTCGGCCCATTGCCGGGCGAGAGTGACCACCCTACTCGTTATCTCGTTCCAGTTCTTCTCCACTTGGAGGTCCGGACCAAACCAGACCCCGAGCAACTCAACCGGGCCGTCGGTCCAGCGTCCCACGACGGAGGCGCTGGTGGACGGCATGGGCTTAGATAGATAGATAGATAGATAGATAGATAGATAGATAGATAGATAGATGGGTAGATGGATAGATAGAAGGATGGATGGGTAGATAGATAGATAGGTAGATAAGATAGATGGGTAGATGGATAGATAGATAGATAGATAGATAGATAGATAGATAGAAAGATAGATAGATAGATAGATAGATAGATAGATAAGATAGATAGATAGATAGATAGATAGATAGATAGATAGATAGATAGATAGATAGATAGATAGATAGATAGATGGCTGGGTAGATGGATAGATAGAAGGATGGATGGGTAGATAGGTAGATAAGATAGATGGGTAGATGGATAGATAGATAGATAGATAGATAGATAGATAGATAGATAGATAGATAGATAGATAGATAAGACAGATAGATAGATAGATAGATAGATAAGACAGATAGATAGATAATACAGATATAGATAGATAGATAGATAAGACAGATAGATAAATAGATGGATATATATAGATAGATAATGTTTCTTTATTGGCCACACAGGGCTAATGAAATTTGAAACCAATATTTGAAATGCTTCAGGGCGCGCATTCTCTCACGATAAAAGAGGAAAAGAATCTAAATAGAAATTTTAAGCATGCAAAAGCCAATGAGGGAGATTCTATGCAGGACTCAACTGCTAGAAATAGCAGCTAAATTCCCCTGAAATCACATCTTGCCACCTGAAATGCAGAGAGAACACATTAGATAATCTAGTCTTTTCTATCTCTGAACTAAAAAGAATGATGGTCTCGGCAGAAACGCTTCCATTTGGGTCTGTTCGATTTGGGTTGACTTGTCGCATCTTTGATGGAGCTTCAATAACTGCAACAAATACGAACCTTACCATAATTTGGGCGATTTTCAAAATTTAAGATAATGGCAATGGTAATGGCAGCAATACTTTATGAAACCACAAACCGTGTCTTAAATACCAATCGACCCCCCGCCCCACAAAAAAACAAAAACAGATTTATGAAGCCGAACCCTCGTCCTGATTTCTGGAATTTTAAGATGATGAGAAACGTGGCCGTTGGTGGTGGGGGTGGAGGGAAGGTTGTTTAATCATACCAGTAAGATTCAGCTCGTGTCGAATGAGACACTGGTGTTTATGTATGGACGTACATACAAAGATAAACACTATCTCACACATCCAGTGTACTAAATACGAAATCAGATAGGTTCAGACCTTGTTTACATGAGCAGAAATATATTCTAAAATGCTCCAAGGCAGCTTAGGGGGAATAAACGCCAGTATGTTCTACCCACTGCTTTTCGGGGTTGGTTGTCATTCAGTCTTTCATGTTTTAATATACCAGACATTCTTTACTTTCTTCCTCTCTTTCTACATACCTCTCTTCTCCTATCTCAGTTCTCGTGGATTATGAGTTATCACCCATGCAATATTAATTTTTAGTACACTTTTTTTTTTACTTTCTGAAAGGGCCTCTGCAACAGTCATTCTTGGCAGATCCTTAAGCTGCCTATCTGATGAGCGTAATGAATCACCTTTTCTTGAAACTCAGAATCACGGAGAAGTAGTTGCTATTTATGATAGTTTCTTCCGATTCAAAAGCGAAAATGAAGGTTTTAGTGTATAAGTAGGGATTTTCGATGGAGCAGAGATTTCCGATTTGGAAGGAGATACATTTTACAGATAAAAAGATACATCTTATTTATAAGATAACAAGACCCACCAACATAAAACTATGCAGAGACGATGGACTTACTGTATCCTATAAAATAAGCCGGCTCGATATAACAGGAACAAATTCGGGGAGGCACTAATTAACAATTTTAAAGTATTTTTGTTAATAAATTAAGATCAATAAAAATTTAAAGATGATACATTTATCAGATACTGCGCTAAATATAAACAGAAAAACACCATCTCAGCCACAAACCCAAAGAAAAAATCATTTATTTAAACTATTCCAACTACCCGTTAATACAGCTCATTACAGACTACATTACGTCATTCATAACCAAGTAATCATTCAGAGGAGAAATATCTAGCATGTCCCACACAAGAAGTGGTTTTAAGACCAAACTAAATGCATAGAACAATTCACACCAAATAACGCTAAAACACATACTAAAAAAAAAAAAGAAACATTATCTGGTTCAACCCTCCCCATAGTTTAAATGTATTTACTTAGA
>NC_043006.1:31360377-31365377 GCF_006345805.1 Octopus sinensis | reverse complement strand
CCCTCCACCCCATTATGAGAATTTTTTGTTTTATCCACTTTTGAAAAACAAAGGTTTAAATAAGCACGCAAACTCTGCATCCCATACCCAAGCTATTGTAACATGGAAGGAACGCCAACAGCGTTTATCCACAACAATATCCGTGTCTTCATTCTTGCAAAATGATCAGTTGAGCAAAAACCGTTAATTATATCAGTTCCATTGTTGATATTGTTTATTTTCCTTGTGCAAACGAATTGCCTTTTCGAGGAAACGAAAATGAAACTTTTCAGGATCTTTATTCGGAAGATGATACGTAGCCTTGTGTTCTTTTTATGAAATTATTCCAGTACACATTAGAGAAAGACTCAAAGCTAATGGAATGTTACAGCACGATTCCAAAGAATGCGACCTACACCTCAGCAGCAATGCAAAACGAAATCATCGAATTGTTGAGAAGACACACTGTCAGCATCGTGGTCTATCTTTATTTTATATTGTATAAAAAATAATGTTTAAAGATTAGGCTGTTATCTCTAGCATGTTGAAAGACCTCTATGTGCTTGTTGAAAATCATTAAAAAAAAATATTGGAGTCGATACATTCGACTAAAAATTCTTCGAGGTGATGGATGCCTCAGCATGGTCTCAGTTTAATGATTGCAACAACTGAAATGAAAATAAGAACGAATATATCAGAAGTTTTGACCAGGTAAGGCGTCAAGAAATGTGGAAAAAAAAAACCCAAAAAAACTCCGAAAAATATAAGCATGGGACTTTTGTCCACTTTCACATTTTAAGTAGGAGCTTTTGTCCGTACCCCTGTTCAGCACCCCAGCTATCAAGATAGCACCCCCAGTTGCAATCGGCTGGCTACGTAGCTGAATAATAATAATAATAATAATAATAATAATAATAATAATAATAATAATAATAATAATAATGATAATAATAATAATTCTTTCTACGAATGGCACAAAGCCTGTAAGTCTGGGGGAGGGGGCTAATCGATTTCATCGATTCCAGTATAAAAATGGTTCTTGCTTCATCGACCCCGAAAGGTCGAAAGGGCAAAGTCGATCTCGGGATCGATAGCGATGGGTCCAGCCCGCCGCTTTCATAATTCTGATGATGATGATGATGATGATGATGATGATGATGATAATGATAATAATAATAATAATAATAATAATAATAATAATAATAATAATAATAATAATAATGATAATAATGATAATGATGATGAGAAGAAGAAGAAGAAGAAGAAGAAGAGAAGAAGAAGAAGAAGAAGAAGAAGAAGAAGAAGAAGAAAAGAATGGCTGATTTAAAAATAGAATAACGAAGACGCTATTGGAACGATATACACTCAATCATCATCCTCGCCACCGCCGCCGCTGTCACCATCATCATCATTATCGTCATCATCATCATCAGCAGCAGCACCACCACCACCGCCACCTCCGCTATCACAGCCGCTGCCGCTTGTGCCTCCGTCACCCTCGCTATTGGAACGATATGCACTTAATCATCATGATCATCATCTCCGCCGCCGCCGCCGCCGTCACTATCATTATCACCACAATCATCATCATCACCACCGCCATCACTACCAACTGTATCATTATCATCGTCGTCGGCGTCAAAATCTTGAAACAAAGAAAATTTGTGAAAAAAGTCAAAATAATCAACCAACGCAGATTCGATTCGCAGTGTTTTTATTTTATTTTATTTTCAACAGTAAACTCGAGAAAGATGCCAACAGTGGATGTGATTTGAGAGACAATTGGCTGCTGTTTCTAGCATGTCGGTTCTATTATTGTGTCACTGAATTATTACAGATTATTGATTGAATCGCGCCATAATTTTAAAGAATGAAATATTCTCATGAAATTTTCGAATTATCAGAAATGGCATATTTTAATTCGGCTTCTGAGATGGCAAAACGGTGCAGCATTTTTATTCTTGTGTCTTTTATTTGGACTCAAATATAGAATAAAATATCAAAGATTATCATAAATTTGGGGGAAGTATTATCACCGTTGTCACAAATATAAAATATAAATTGTTTTGAGTTTTTCATGAAGAAATCCGAAAACAAAATTTGTAAGTTACGGAGATGTATTTGCATAGCAAGTGGTCTGAGATCGTGTGCTGGAACGAAAACAATTGCAGCGTGGAAGGTGTTTGTAAGCCATTTAAGAAACACACAGAAGCCGTTCGATTCACTTAAACATTTAAATTTAATTTGTCAAAATATTTTCGTCGCTATAAGACCGCGACCTGTTCAATGACAAAAGTCCGTGCTGCATCTGCAGCACGGATTTTTGTAAGGTAAGGGAAATAACTCTCCTTTTGTTACACGTTGGCTAAACAAAGACTTCGTTTGCAAATCAATAAAATTGTTGCATTTTAGTATTTTAATCAAATTAAAATATTTTTGAATTATCGGAAACATAAAATATTTAGCAAGCAAAATGTTTTAAAGGCAAATCCGTGGTGAATGAGGACATTAATGCTACGATTTTCTGCCTTTAATTCTAATATTTACCGAAACTCCACGGCGTCAGCGAACAATGGGCAAGAGCAGATAACTCAGGCCGTTCCGATTGTATCTTTATTATTTCCATTGTACTTTTAGATAACAAATTATAAAACATTAATCTGTGTAATGATTGGTTTAAGTTATGTACTTTATAGGAAATTAATTAAAATCATTTTCGAGAATATTTGCATGAAGCATCTTCGCTTTGTTCCTCGGTGACATATCTTCTGGTCAATCATAAACAATAACAACAGCGAAAAAGAACAAAACGTGTCCCACAGAGAAATGGTTCCGAGTGTTTTAAATATGGTTCAGGTTCGTAGCTTTGATACAAATGCTTCAACAAGGAATAGAAATTCTGAGACGTAGAATCGGTTTGCTTGACGATTCTATTTTAAGAGTGGAGTTGAAGAAAATGTCCTGTTTGGAAATTTGCAAGTTGCAGTAGTTAATCTTCTGTCACATTAAACATTTTATCTTAATTATTTTCTCCTAATTCAATATATTTCTTTCTAATTTTTATTATCAACCTTCGACATGTAACTCAACGATATATTTAAATTATTCACTCAAATTTTTCGTAAAATTGAGCAATTAGTTTAACGGTTTCGATCTATAATAAATAGTTTCTAAAGACTTAATTTACTTCCAGCTGGAAACGAATTGACACTTTTGTTAGGTAAGTGCTTGCCCGGACGACTTAAGATAAACTCCGTAACTAGGGGCGTTTTGAAAGTATTGAAATATCAATTTTTCATTGCAGTTGCTCGAGAATAACTGAAGGAGTTTTTTTTTTTTCTCTTCTTCTTCTTTCCTTGTAAGAAATCGATAGTTTCTTTCACGGGTTTTAAACTCTGTTTTGTAAAAGGTAAATATCATGGTTGGTTGAATTCACCTCAGTACATTATGACTTTTACTTTATTAACCTGCGATAAAGATACAATAGAATTTGATCACACACACACACACCCACAAAAAAGAAAGCCAGATATGAAATTTCATACTCCAAAGTTGCTTAGTGAGCGGTGTTGCTGTTTGCACCAACATCACAGCTTGAATGAAACACTAATCGTTATTGTATGGAATCGTTTATTGTGTTGAGGTACAGCAATAAAGTTTTGTCGAAATGAATGTGCAATACGAATACATTTCAGGTTGGGGGTGCCTCTTCAACACCGATAGAAAAGAAAATAGTGCAGTTAGATGCAGGTAAAAAAAAACGACAACTATATTGAAATTTTAGTTTGGAAAATGGTAAAAAAAATATCTTGGAATGCATTTTCATTGTAAGATTGAGAAAATTCGAATTATTCTTATTTAGAACTAAGTCAGTTCTGATCGAAAAAAACCTATGATCAATGGTGACCAACCCCATTCCAGGCAGATTTTATTTAAAACGATATCATCATAGATTAGCAATAAGATAGTATCTGCTGATTAATTATCATAAAAATAGTATTTGTTATTAATTATACACCAAAGGCGGTAGATTGGTAAAGTCGGTGGAGTATCAAACTATATTGCAGTGTGTTTAGAAGTGTTTTTACATTCTGCGTTCCAATCCTATCGAGATTGACTTCGCTTTTAAAACTTTTACCATCGTTAAAATATATTCCCCCGAAGACATTTCAAATATGTGTTTTGTGGTTATACTAGAGATCGTTATTAATATTATAGAATTTATTTTTTTTATAGCATTTTGTGGTTATAATCTTCATGCAGAGTCTGTTATGTGATATCTGGAGACACCTCCACCCGGTTTTTGTTGTGTTCCTGGAAAAAGACATAGACGTCCAGAATAAAAATAATAAAAAGCATCATTTTCTCTCACTAATGGTCATTTCTGAAAAACAAAATAAAGAAAAGATAAAATGGTCAGCGTTAGGGTGACAGGCTACATATTTTATTGCAAGTAATTTAATGCATTCAGTATTGAAGAGCAACCACAAGCGAATCTGATTTTCTTTTATTACAAGTAGCACAAAACAGTGACCTGGTAGAATCAGTAATGAAGACAATACTTCTTACAAAATGATGTTTGCCGAGAACATTTATAAATTATATTTTTAGTGTAATTACTATCATAGCAGTTCGTTTAATGTACTAATTATAATCAAGGTGTTGTTGCTTGGACAAAGGACCTGGTGTTAAACTTCCTCACAGCAAACTACAACATACTGCTTTTTTATTCTTAATTAACATTCCTCGATTTAATCATTTAATCATGCTATTCAAGACCACTTTCAGGTAATTACTACTATAATTACCCATTTTAAAAAGCGCAAGTGTATCTAGTTTGGTATTTCCTTGTTGCAAGAATTATTTCTCAGTGTGGTGTATTTCGTCTTGAACACCAAAATCCTTTTAGGCTTACTTTAAATGCACTCCTAAAGAATTTCGGGACAGATACCTTGTTAGATCGGCGAATAACACTTCAGGAACTTTTTGACAAACTCTTGTGCATGTCAAAGAAATTCCCT
>NC_043006.1:31347877-31350377 GCF_006345805.1 Octopus sinensis | reverse complement strand
CTTTTAAATAAATAAATCTAAATTTCTATGCGAGTATATTGGTAGGTGTGTGTGTGTGTGTGTGTGTGTGTGTAGGTGGGTGGGTGTGTGGGAGAGTCTTGTCACGCGCGTGCGCGCACGCAGGTTGAATTTCATTTTTTTGTTTTTTGTTCATCAAAAGGAGGACATAGAAGCGTTTTTCTCGTTTATTTTAGTAGGAAACCAATGAACTAATGTGACAATAACAGCATCAACATCATTATTATATCGGCAATGTTGTTGTTGCTGTTGTACTTGCTGACGTCTACAACAAGTGAGCCAGAAGGAAATGGGTGTCTACAGCTGCAAAGGGCGGATTTGATGATGTTGTTGTTTTTTTGTCTCAGGCCATGTCGAAATGGCTACATTGATTGTGTGACTAATTTTTTTTAGAAATGCTTGCCATAACTGGCAATAGCCTGAAGCTTCGACACCAGTCGCTCGTTCAATCAACAACAGCAATAATATTTAATAGCAGTCAAAACTTGAAATAAAAGTTGTTTTTTTTTCTTGTCTTCTATAGATTTCTCTTTGTATATTTTTCTTCCTTCTATATATGAACATAAAAAAGCAAGAGAGAAAGAGAAAGGGGGAGAAGAACTGGTTGCATATAGAAGTGGGCTGGGCCTTTTCTGTTTTCTTTTCAGTAAAGTGATATTAAAATAGACGAAAATAAAGAGAATAAATAAAGAGCGGACGGAGTACGTAGGAGAGTGAAAGAGAGAGATAAGTAGATAGAAAGAGTGCGAGGAGCGAGAGGGGGAGACAGAGAGGATTTGCATTGAATAGGAGAGGAAGAAATGTTTAATAAAACAAATAACTCACCCAAATATGAAATCAATGGCGAGAACAAACCTCAGGACATCCAAGTTGAGTAAATTTTAAGCCTGGGAAACGTCTTTTTCTCTGGTTTCCAAGCAGAAAATGAAATTTCGAACATCAAGTGCAGCACACACCACCACCATCATCATCATCATCATCATCATCTTCATCCGTTGAGCACTTTGCACCCTTGCATTGCGCATGCGACATACACACACATATGCATATGTTCATACATACACACACATAAGATCACCCATTATATATATATATGTATGTATGTGTAGGCTTTTACACGTATGTATATGTGCCTATGTGCATGTGCATGTATGTGTGTGTGGTGTGTGTGTGTGTGTGTGTGTGTGTGTATGTGCCCACACACAGACATATAATGTGAGAATTTGAACAAAGCTAATATCAAACTTATAACGTAAGCCGACAGTTCATTCTCACCTGACCCTTAATAGTTTTGAGTATGTTATTGTTGTATTAATTATGATAGAAATGACAAAGAAACCTTTAAATACGCTCAAGAGAGGCGAAGAGTATGAAATATTCTATACAAAAGAATATATGTAAACATAAGGATTCTTAACCAAAAATAATATTCTAAACACAATCAAGGGCCAAATATGTTTTGGGATAAATTTAAATCGACGAGCATTTGATAGGTTTTTACATAGCTCTAACCCCTACCGATATCAACAAAATTAGATAGTAAAGTTGTAAATTTGAATTACAATAAGCTCGTCATTTCCAGAATTATGAAGGTGTTTGTTAATTTGTTGTTGGAAGATAGAGTGATGCTCTCTTCTCTATGTTTTGCTCTTCTCGTTATCGTTATTGTAAAAACTAATATTTACTCCTGTAATATTTATCTTAAGCGTGTAAAATATAAAGTAAGAAGTTTCAGCTTTTTGAAAATATATAATGAAAAATAACGAAGACTATGAACAGACTTGGAAAAATCTTTTAAATTCAAAACAAAAATTAAACTGTTACCAAACTAAGAACAAACTTTCCGAAACAACAACAGCAAACAAACGTCTATACAAATAACTCGCCTGAGAATAATATTAAAAACTATTATTTTAACTTTGTATTAAACTGAAGTTGGGATTAAACCAAGATAAATCCACCATTCATTGTATTACACACGCACAAACACACATGGACACACAGAGACACATACACACCTATGCTTTTGTAATTACATGTAAATGCGCAAATGTGTGTGCGTGTGTGCATATTCATGCGCCTGTATATATATATATATATATATATATATATATATATATATATATATATTATATATATGGTTATGTATGTATGTATGGTATGTATGTATGTATGATGTATGTATGTATGTATGTGTGTATGTATGGTATGTATGCATATATAAGTACTGAAAAAATCTTCAACTTTGAGATTTCAGAAAATGCGTCGCTAAAATATTTTATCATCTCCTTGACGTAAACTTCAAAAGGATAAAAAAAAAAGAGAAACGGGGAGTTGAAGGGAGAGAAAGAAGAGGAAGAGGGTGGAAGGAGTTTCGTGTTTTGTTAAACTAAATGAAAAAAAAAAGAAGAAAAATTAAAATGTCTATCAAGGAAGTTGAGCGCGTGTGAACGCTTGTGTCTCTAAACTCTCAGAAGTAATA
>NC_043006.1:31325377-31342877 GCF_006345805.1 Octopus sinensis | reverse complement strand
TATCTCAACACATATATATATAATACACACACGCGCATATATATATAATATATATATATATACACACACACACATGTACACATATATATATATGCATGCAAATATATGTTCGTATGTATGTGTGTGTGTATGTATGTATGTATGTACGTATGTATGTATGTATGCATGTATGTATGTATGTATGTATGTATGTATGCATGTATGTATGCATGTATGCATCCATGCATGTATGTATGTATGTATGTATGTATGTATGTATGTATGTATGTATGTATGTATGTATGTATGTGTGTGTATATGTGTGTATGTATGTTTGTGTATGTTTGTGTATGTATGTATGTATGCATGTATGCATGTATTTAAAGGGGGTTTCTTCCTTAATTAAAGAACTTCTAAGATTTCTCTACGACGCTAAACTTAAAACAACAAAAAATATAATTTCATTTACTGAAATCATGAATTTAAGCAAAAACATTTTTTTGTGAGTTTAGTATTTTATTTTAAAACAGCCAAAATGAATTATTCTAAAATATTCAAACCCATAAAATTTTAACGAAAAGATAAAAAAAAAAGCACATCCATTGAATGTAAAATAAAATATATTACTGAGAAAAATCTCTTTTACTATCATGTAAGTTGTTTAGCCCCAGGTCAGTCTTATGATTAATGGTATTCCAGTCGTGACAGTCCAACCTTTTGTTTCATGTACGATATAACAAGAAATATATTATCTAAAACTATTATTTAACCTTTCCTACGTTATTCAAAACACTGTGGTAAGATTTCAGCGCAATTTGGCTTCTATTTCTAGCAGGTCTAGTGATCCCGTACAAGTTTGGTTGTCTGTTAATGTGTTGCATATTTAGCAAACATTCCTCTTTCTTTAAGATAAAACCCAAACTTTTGAAGGTATTCCTATTTGATATGTAGCCATTGCTGATGGCATTCTGTCTAATGTTACACTCGCTGCCTGCGTATTATGTTCCGAATACATATTCGGTTGTCAGATATCTTCGTTCGTTTTTTCCCATCGTCATACGTCTGAAAAGGGGTGAAATTTATTAAAATTTCTTAAACGATAAAAAAAAGTTGTCGAGGAAAATACAGAGCTACGAGCCCCACCTCCCATCAAACACAACGGGAAAAATATTTTTAGCATTAATTCAAACACTTTGGAAAGGGTTAAGATAAATGGAGGTGGTTGAAAAGAAAGAATTTATCTAAAAACGCAATATACTACACGGGAGGAGGTAGCGAGCTGGCAAAATAGTCGGCATGGCGGATAAAATGCTCGACGGCTTTTCGTCCGCTTTTTACGTTCAAATGCCATCGAGGATCGACTTTGCCTTTCATCCTTTCGAGATCGATAAGTACCAGTTGAACACGGGGGTCGACAAAATAGGTACAGGTTGAACACTCTGGGTCGATGTAATCGCGTTCTCCCACCCATCCCTCCACCAAATTGGTGGTCTTCTGCCAAAAGTTTGAAACCATTTTTATTATTTCTATTATTAAGGCAACAGCGAGTTGGCAGAAACGTTAGCACGCCGGGCGAAATGCGTAGCCGTATTTCGTCTGCCGTTACGTTCTGAGTTCAAATTCCGCCGAGGTCGACTTTGCCTTTCATCCTTTCCAGGGCGATAAATTAAGTACCAGTTACGCACTGGGGTCGATGTAATCGACTTAATCCGTTTGTCTGTCCTTGTTTATCCCTTCTGTATTTAGCCCCTTGTGGGTAGTAAAGAAATAGGTATTTCGTCTGCCGTTACGTTCTGAGTTCAAATTCCGCCGAGGTCGACTTTGCCTTTCATCCTTTCGAGGTCGATAAATTAAGTACCAGTTACGCACCGATGTCGATGTAATCGACTTAATCAATTGGTCTGTCCTTGTTTGTCCTCTCTGTGTTTAGCCCCTTGTGGGTAGTAAAGAAATAGGTATTTCGTCTGTCTTTATGTTCTGAGTTCAAATTCCGCCGAGGTCGACTTTGCCTTTCATCCTTTCGAGGTCGATAAATTAAGTACCAGTTACGCACTGGGGTCGATGTAATCGACTTAATCCGTTTGTCTGTCCTTGTTTGTCCCATTTGTATTTAGCCCCTTGTGGGTAGTAAAGAAATGGGTATTTCGTCTGCCGCTACGTTCTGAGTTCAAATTCCGCCGAAGTCAACTTTGCCTTTCATCCTTTCGGTGTCGATAAAATAAGTACCAATTGCGTATTGGGGGCGATCTAATCGACTACCACCCTTCCCCCAAAATTTCGGGCCTTGTGCCTAGAGTAGAAAAGAAAAAAAAATAAGTACCACTTTAGCAATTGGGGTCGATATAATCGACTTCTCCTCTCCCCCAAAATTGCTGGCCTTGTGCTAAAACTTGAAAGCAATATATTACACGGAATGTGCTGCGATGGTAAACTGTTTCGATGACAAGGTGTTAAAGACAGTTGAATACATTTTCAACAAATTTACTTCCATTGTTTTCGTTAATATTGTTAGAAAAGGATATCAGGCGGTGACCAGACAAAATGGTTAGCACGTCGGACAAACGCCGGACAAAATGCTTAACGGCATCTGGTCCGTCTTTACACTCTGAGTTCAAATTCCACCGAGCTCGACTTAGCCTTTCATCCTTTCGGGGTCGATAAAATAAGTACTGGGGGTGGGGGGGGTGCGATGTAATCGACTTATCCCCTCCTCCAAAATTGCTGGCCTTGTGTTAAAATTTGGTAAAGTTTTCTTTCTCTGTTCTTATAAAGAAACAAAGCTATACGGTGCATTCTTATTATGTTGCCGTTGCATATCATCCGTTCGGTGCAATGTAGTTGAGAGAGGTGTGAGGGAGCAAAGTAGTCTCCACCTGAACAGAATCGCACAAGGAGAAGCTTCACTGTCGCTGCAGCACAATTCTCTTATGCAGAACTGACGCGTTGAACTTGTGTAATGATGATGATGATCCTTTCTACTATAGGTACAAGGCTTGGGATTTTGGGGAGGAGGAAGTCGATCACATCGACCCCAGGGCTCAACTGGTACTTACTTTATCGATCCCGAAAAGATGAAAAGCAAAGTCGACCTGGGCAGAATTTGAACTCAAAACGTATAGGCGGAAGAAATGCTGCGAACATTTTCCCGGATTGCTAACGATTCTGCCAGCTTGTTGCCTTATAGCTTTATATTATATAGTGAAGGCTTGTGGCTTCGTGGTACGTGCATTCGGCCCACGATCGTAAGGTTGTGAGTTCAATTCCTGACGACGCGTTGTGTCCTTGAGCAAGACACTTTATTTCACATTGTTCCAGTCCACTCAGCTGGCAAAAATGAGTTGTACCTGTATTTCAAAGGGCTGGCCTTGTCACACTTTGTGTCACGCTGAATCTCCCTGAGAACTACATTAAGGGTACACGTGTCTGTGGAGCACTCAGCCACTTGTACATTAATTTCACGAGTAAGCTGTTCTTTTGATCGTATCACCTGGGACCCTCGTCGTCGTAACCGACGGAGTGGTCCTTTCCTATTTTTTATATTATATTAAATTATACATTATGTCACATATGTATGTATATATCTATGTAATACTTACATGTATGTATGTATGTAGTATGTATGTATGTATGTATGTATGTATGTGTATGTATGTCATTATTCAGTTTTATTTCAATATTTCTTGTCAATAGAAAAAGAACTAGTTTCAATGCTAGATCTAATACCCCTTCATTGGAATTTCAACATCAGCAAGAGGGTATTTTTGTTTGTATGTATGTATGTATGTATGTATGTATGTATGTATGTATGTATGTATGTATGTATGTATGTATGTATGAATGAATGTATGTATATATGTGCATATTTGTATGTTTTATATATTCTCATGCATACAGTTGCATATCTAGACATGCTCATATATATTTAAATGATAAACTTCTGGAAAGTTTTACAGATCTTCACTGTTCCAGCGATAGATTGGATCTGTAGTCTTCGAATTAGCTTTCTCCTTCCTGGTTTTGAGAAGCCTAATTTCTCAAGATTGGTATCTAAACAGTGTGCTACATATCCCTGGGTCCCAATAGTTACGGGTATGTAAGTATGTATGTATGTATGTATGTATGTATTATGTATGTATGTATGTATGTATGTATGTATGTATGTATGTATGTACATGCGCTCGTGTCTGTCTGTGTCTAAGTATATGTTCGAATTTGTGCAGCAGAAGTAAATATATAGGTAGCTGTAGCGTGGGGGTGGGATATAATAATGCTTACTTCATTAATCATTTTTAATGGTAAGTACTACAAACACGTCTCTTTTCCTCTCTCTCTCTCTCTCTTCCCTATCTTTTCCCTTCTCTTTCTTCTGAGCTATATTCAAAGAAGCGATGACATTATAATCCTGTCTTAAGCTTACCAAATCTCTCTGCCAACCGACGCAATTCAATAGTCTGAGACTCTCCAGGAAATTCTCTTCTTTATTCTATGTCAACCGATTTATTTTATTTTAGATGCTTTGCGGCCTTACCTTTCTCTCGTCTGTTTTATTGCAACAGTCCAGCAGAAGGTGGCAAAAACTCTCCTGTCCACATCCCTACACGGACACTGCTCTATAATATTGATTTCAAATTTTGGCACAAGGCCAGCAATTTCGGAGGAGAGCGTAAGTCGATCCATTGACTCCAGTGTTCAACTGGTTCCTATTTAATCATCGATGCCAGAAGAATGAAATGCAAAATCAACCTCGGCGAAATTTGAACTCAAAACGTAAAAACGGGCGAAATGCTTAGCGGCATTTCGCCCGGCGTGCTAACGATTCTACCAGCTCGCCGCCTTCCAATAATAATAATAATATAATAATAATAATAATAATAATAATAATAATAATAATAATAATAATTCTATCTTTATCACCCACATGTGCCACGAAACCATTTAGGACAATATAATGACAAAGGACTGTAGGGATTTACATAAAACCGAGTACACAATAAAAACAATAATAATTAACAATAAAATTAACCTCATTCCCCCGATAAGATGAAAACACCCTTCCCACTTCGGAGCAATCAAAATATACCATGGATTCCGAGCCATCCTACTCACCAGGAGTATCATGCCTCTCTGGAAATTATACAACGACCCTGGCCCGCAAGTCAAGTGATTTTCATCGACCGCCAGTAGTCCCGAGGAGGTTGTCGTCCTTACCCGCCGCCAATCATTATGGAGCATCCTCTGACTGCAAGGTCAGACTGGCAGAGGGCTATGAGCGACTGACGATACTCAAGGTGCCAGTTACCCAACTATGGTCTTCGCTCGGTCTAGTGCTGCAGCTCTGTCTGACAAACGATAACCAAACCTGCTCACTGTCAAGGAAAAGCTGGAGATATCGTAACCTCAGCACATGTCTGCGCATCATTAACCATGGCATGTCCAGTCCTCCACGCTGCAGTACTGACACCAAATGGACAGCCTCGTTAGTGGGATACGTCTCCCCCCCACAAAGCGGAAAAGCAAGCGCTCAATTCTGATGAGACACGAACCGGGGAAAAGCACGATAGATAGGCGGTAGTAGATAACGAATGCGATGTAAACATTCGCCACCGCCGATCGATTATTTCAGAAAAGTTTCCTCTCAGCCCACTTCTGGATGAGAGTAGTTCCCCTGCGGGTTTTCTCTTCCCAGACCTGGAGGTCTGGACCAATTGAAATCCTAAACAATTTGACCGATCCCTCCATCCGGCACCCAACGACACTGTTGGACCGCATGGATCTGCTGCTGGCCCAACGACTTCTAGTTCAGTTTTGCTCCTGTCACTGCCACATATTTCTTTAGAGTAGTTCCCATCATCTCCATGTATTTCGTGTCCGATGCTGTTACACTGACGTCTTCTGCATATGCAAACGCGAATCTTCTGCATCTTAATTCTCACGGGATGCCCTTTGAAACCTCTAACTTCTGTGGTAGTGGCTCTAGAATCAGTACGTACAGAAACGGGAACAGAGGCATCCTTGACTGTCCGATCGCATAATACTGTACGACTTCCACAGGTGGTCATTTACTCTGACCACTGCACGTCATCTCGGGCAAGTGTCTTCTATTATTACCATGGGCCGACCAAAACTTTGTGAGTAGATTTGGTAGATGGGGTACAACCACGAAGGTACCACTGCTACTTATTTTATCGGTGTCTTTGTCGGACCGCTAGCTTATGGGGACATGTACAACATCGGTTGTGAAGCGGTGGTGGGGGACAAACACATACACAATGACACACACACACACATATGTATACACACCACACACACACACACACACACCACACACACACACACACACACACATGATGATTGCTTCATCTTGACAGATGATAGAAGTCCCATCAACACACACACCACACCCCATCAGACAGCACAATCACTCCATTGATGAGCCCTTAAATGACTTTTAAGACTGACAGGGTTTAAAACACAAGTGACAAATATTATTCAAGTTTCTTCACCGTTTGGAATTTGATTCTGAACGAATGTTTTTGTGAACTAGCATATATCTTTTAAGTCCAGATATTGTCTTACAAGTTTTGTGACACACAACACAAGTCGTAAGAGGCAGTTGATGTTCAAGATTATAACCTGTCTCTGGGCATTTCGATTTTCATGTGACTTTACATGATTCACGTATCCTGCTTTCGACAACAGAACACGATCACACATAATATATATCCAATATTCACTGTTGATTTCAGTTCCAATTGTTTCTTTGCAACAGGCCCTTTTAAATTCAGAGTGCTGAATCATTTTTTCCTCCCAGGCATTGCAGCCAGTCCTTAAAACACCTCTCCACTTGTTCCAATCGAGAGCATCAGTTTCCCAATCACTTTTGTTCATATCTAGTTTCTTCAGGTTTTCCTTCACACAGTTTTTATACCATTTCCTCGGCTTATGTTGTGGTTACTTACCAGAGTTGAGCTCACTATATAAAAAAAGACGTTTTGGCAATCGCTCATCGTTCGTTCTAATAACATCTCCAGCCCATCTCATTTGAGCCAAGATACAATGTGCCAAGCTCAAAACTTCTGTATCTGGTGTGAAACATACCCACTTGACTCCCAAGATATGTCTGAGGCACCTTTGATGAAATCTCTCCAGCATTTTCAAATGACGCCTGTAAGTGGTCCACATCTCACTCGAATAAAGAAGTGCAGTCAATACACACGTTTTATAGACACTGATCTTTGTCTGCAGGGAAATACCTCTATCTGCCCACACTCGCTTTTTGAGCTTTCCAAAATGCAACACTTCCCTTCCCTATTCGATAGCTTATCTCTGCATCAAGACCACCATCTCTTGACAGTATGCTTCCAAGGTAAACAAAGGTGTCAATAACTTCTAACTTTGTTCCATTCACAAAAATGTTTGGTTCAGAATGTTTGTCCTGGCGCGCGAGTAAACATTACTTTCATTTTCCCCATACTAATTGTGAGTCAGAAAATCAGTCCATTATATGGTGCCTATTTTCCTCTGAGTGTGCCAACAAATCAGCTTCATCAGCATAAAGTAATTCTCTAACAAGTATTTTGAAAGTCTTTGCTTTGCAGTTAAACCGGGTCAGATTAAAAATACGACCAGATGTCCGAAATCTGATTCCGATTCCCCTGTTGCAATCCTTGAAAGCATACCAAAGCAATGCAGCAAAATTAAAAGAGAAAAGTGTAGGGACAGGAATATCTCCCTGTTTGACACCGTCGTCCACCAAAAATTCATGAGGTAGCTCACCATTAAAGACTACCTGAACTTACATGTTTCTGTGTAATTCCTTAAAGATGCTCACAAAATGTGCTGGGCAACCAAGTTTACACAAATCAAACGTTTTAGTTAAATCTTTAGTTAAATGCGTGTCAAATGCTTTAGTTAAACCTATAAAGACCTTGTATAGTGGAATTTCTTCTTCTAAGCATTTCTCCCGAACCTGCCTCACAGAACATATCATGCCCATTGTTCCTCGCTCATGTTTGAAACCACACTGTTCTTCAGGAATCACATGTGGACACACATTCTCAACGAGACGATCTAACATGATTCGTGAAAGTATCTTCCGGTATGTGCCAGAAGAGTTATCCCTCTAGAATTTCCACACACTGCTTTTGGGCCCTTACCCTTGTATATAGAAATTAGAATGCCGTTTATCCATCCCTGTGACACAGAAGATTAATTCCAAACACGAGTTATCAGTCTATGAATTTCAGATGAAATATGATCCTCACCTGCTTTCCGAATTTCAACTGAAATACCATTCCATCCAGGAGCTTTACCTGATCTCAGTTCATCGAATAGCAGGTTTACTTTTTCAATGGAAGGTGTATCGCTCATGTGTTGCTCTATCTCTCTTTACGGAATGTTGTTTATGATGTCCATGTTCACTACAGAAGGAGTGTGGAAAAGATCTGCAAAGTGTTATCTCTATCTATTCATTACTCCAGGATGATCTTTAATAACCTCATTCCCATCTTTTAACTTCAAGGAGACATATAATTATAAATTATAAAACGTTTTAATGTCTTTCTTGTAACAGGCCGCCTGTACTTCCTCAGACAAGTTTCTTCACCAAGTGTCTTTAAGCTTCTTACAAACCCTGAACTTGAACTCAGTCCTAACCATTTTGTGATTAATATCACAATCAACACCTCGCAATACCCTGAGACTGCACAAATCTTTCCGAGTGAATGCAAAATCAATCATGTGACCTTGCACTGATCTTGAGTGAATCCAGGTAACTTTATGCTTCAACTTATGATGAAAGGAAGTATTCCCAACAACCAACCTTAGCTCAGAGCACATTTGTAGCAGATGCAACCCATTGTTGTTCACCTTTCCCATTCCGTAATGCCCAAGTACATTCCAAGCACCATAGTCTCTACCAACACGTGCATTAAAGTCACCAAGCACAACCAACTTCTCATTCAAAGAGACTGACAGAATACTTCTTCTCAGATCCTCATGAAATGCGTGGGTATTTTCTTCGCTAGTTTTAAGTGTAGCTTATATAAAGAAAACATTTACAAAACGTCTACAAGAAAGTGGGATCCGGAGTTCCATCATGCGTTTGTTTATGCTTTGTGGTTATCCTAGGACTTTTAGCGAATCACTTCTAATTGTAAACCAAACACCACCTTCTCTTTTTCTCCTTTCGGTTTCCCAACCCAGAATAATGTGAAACCTGTGGCCCTTTCGACAAGATGATCTTCATCTGAACATTTTGCTTCATAAAGAGTAGGAGTGGCTGTGTGGTAAGTAGCCTGCTTACGAACCACATGGTTCCGGGTTCAGTCCCACTGCGTGGCACCTTGGGCAAGTGTCTTCTACTATAGCCTTGTGAGTGGATTTGGTAGACGGAAACTGAAAGAAGCCCGTCGTATATATGTATATATATATATATATATATATATATATAATATATATATATATATATGTATGTGTATGTGTATATGTTTGTGTGTCTGTGTTTGTCCCACCAACATCGTTTGACAACCGATGCTGGTGTGTTTACGTCCCCGTAACTTAGCGGTTCGGCAAAAAAAGCCCGATAGAATAAGTACTAGGCTTACAAAGAATAAGTCCTGGGGTCGATTTGCTCGACTAAAAAGGTGGTGCTCCAGCATGGCCACAGTCAAATGACTGAAACAAGTAAAAGAGTAAAAGAGAGAGAGTAACATCAACATTAAGAGGCCTTAGCTCTTTAGTTACAAAAGCTGTTCTTCTTTCAGGCCTATCTGCTTGACCTAAAAGAGTTCTCATATCATTGTTTAATTCAATTCTTTGTTCATTTCTGCTAAATTGAAATACCGTTAGCCGCAGTAAACTAACCAACAAAGAAAAAACAGACAATTTTTCGTGCATCTCTTCTAGCTCCTTCCCAGTGTATCCAGGTGAGGAGTGTTCTCCTTAAAAGGGTTGCTCAGACACACCGAAAACAGTTCCTGTCCATGAAAACATGTTACTGATGTTAAGATAAGAACCCTGCCGCCTTATTTGCAGATTTGTAACTGTGCTTCCAACCGGTCAAGTCTGCATACGTCACGACGACTCTATCGCCATAGGACTTTTGAAGTGATGATTGTACGATAATGTTGGTTTGCCGAGGACAACTGTACTTCATTGGATTTTAGTGACAAACGCTTGTACAACCCTTTTGGCACACTCTGGGTCAAAATAGTAGATTTCAGGGACAAGCAAAGCAATATGACTAGTACTAAGGTGACTGCAGGTTTTATATCAGAGTACCTTCTCATAGGCTTTTCCTCAAATGGAGACTGCAATCAGCAGTGGTAAGTCAATTTGAATTCAGAGTTTTATTCTCCTATATTGGTTGTCTTAATCACAGCTTTGTTTCAAAACAGGAGCCCAATCTAACCCCATCAAACAGCCATGGTTTTGATAGTGCAGCTGATTAAGGGGACTGTCCTTAACATGACCTGGTTTATGTCAGAGTGTCCTTTTCTTAGAAGAGTTGCCTTCACCACGGATAACGAGCCCCATCTACCCCCGCCCACACACACAGAAACAACATATACATATGTACACATAAAATGAAAAAAGATATAAAATTAAAAATTTTTCTACAATTTAATATCTTTTAAATTAAAAAAAAATTAAATTTCAAATTAAGAATATAAGTAAAAATAAAAATAAATATATATAAAATATACATACATACATACATACATACATGTGTGTGTGTGTGTGTGTGTGTGTGTGTGTGTGTGTGTGTGTGTGTGTGTGTGTGTGTGTGTGTGTATGTATAGTGGAGGCGCAATGGCCCAGGTGGTTAGGGCAGCGGACTCGCGGTCGGAGGATCGCGGTTTCATTGTTCGTGTTTATTGAGCGAAAACATTTAAAAGCTCCACGATGCTCCACAAGGGAGTTGTGGCGACCCCTCTGGTACTCTTTCGCCACAACTTTTTCTCACTCTCTTTTCCTGTTTCTTGAGTAACGCTGCGATGGACTGGCGTCCCGTCCAGCTAGGGGGAACACATACGGCACAGAAACCGGGAAACCGGGCCCATGAGCCTGGATAGGCTTGAAAAGGGCGCATATATATATATATATATATATATATATAATATATATAATATATATATATATATATATGAAAAAACAAGTCAAAATAGAAAATGCTAAAATAATTTTATAATGAACATTTCAGTACGGTTTCGGTCATTTTGAGACCTTTTCAACTGTAACGATTAAATAATTAAATTTAGAAAAATTAAAAGAAAAGTTCTTTTAAAGGAATATTTGTATAGGTTCAAATATAAGTGGCATTCTGCTTTCTCTGTCTCCCTTGTTTGCACTTGTGTGTTCGAGGCCGTTATATATATATATATATATTATATAATATATATATATATATATATGTATATATATATATATATATATATATATATATATGTATATATATATATAATATATATATACATACATACACATATATACATACATACACATTTATATATATATATTTCTATCTGTCACATAGTTTCCTTCCGACATAAGAACAACAAAGCTACTAAGTTGGCTCGCCACGTATGGAGTTTGAAAGTTAACGAAACACCGCATATGATTAAGTGGGAAATAATTGAGAAATCCACACCTTATGTTAATGGGTCTAAGGAAGATAACTCTTTTACATTTTTTAAAAACTTTTTTACATTTTAGTTTTTAGTTTTTCGCTTTCCGCTTTTCGTTTTCCGTTTTTTTAACCTTCTGCGTTTTCTATATACTGCCTTCTCAGCTTTTTGCGTTCCGTCTCTTATTCCTTTTTTTTTTTTTTAGTTCGTTATGATACGCGGTTTGTGCCTGAAGAACATGTTTGAGATATTTCTCAACATTTGAAACCATTAGTATCACTTAAAGATTTGTATTCTTTTCATCTCTCACTTGAGTACAGTTTTGTCGATCTTTCTATCTTGGAATAGTACATTATATATATGTATATATATATATATATATATATATATATATATATATTATATATATAGATATATATATATATATATAGATATATATATATATAAAATTGTCTGTTATCAATTAATATGAAAATTATGTATTCATGTGAAACCACTATAACTTGGCTGATGATTGCTCAACATTTAAAAATTGTTGTAATATTTACAATATCTAATAAAATGATGTAGCGTGAAACGATCGTACCAAATTACCGGAGATATTCTTGTTGCTTATTTTGATTATATATATATATATATAATATATATATATATATTATATATATATATATACTTACACTCAAGGTGCCAAGCAATGGAACTGAACGGGAACCATGTGGTTGGGAAGCAAGCTTCTTACCACGTTGCCATACCTGCGCATATGTGCATGTATGTATGTATGTATGTATGTATGTATGTATTTGGTGTTCTCAAAAATATAACTCATTTTCTTTTCTTTTTAGATTTCGCCCATTAGAAATAAGGAAAGGATGCAGACAAGGCTTGAAAGTTTGGAACTGCAGCAGGAGAGCAATTCCGGTTTGGGAGGGGATTCCCAAGAATTCGACCTGAGACTCACAGTTACTCGGAACTGTTCAGAATATCCACAAAACCGTTCTGGAAGACTGCGAACATCAATGAAAAGTACAACCGGTGTTCAAGGAGATCTGGGAATAAAGCGATTCATGAAATAAAAGTTCCAAAATCAAGGGTCCATTGCATTTTGAAGCGCTGTAAATGTTCCATGCTCTCAATGAAGAGAATCCACTGTGAAGAGGGAAGTTTTGCGACTGACTTTTGGCAAGACATGTGTCTAATCTTTCTCGGCTGTTTTTACGGCTATACTGCAGTTCAAATTAACCTTTTTGTCCGTAACATAAACATGTAACATGTGTGTGTGTGTGCGTGTGTTTTTGTGTATGTGTGTTTATGTATGTGTGTGTTTGTGTGTGTGCTTGGGTGTATTTGTGTGTGTGTGTGTGGTTGTGTGGTTGTGTGTGTGTGTGTGTGCGTGTTTGTGTGTGCTTGTGTGTGTTTGTGTGTGTTTATGTGTGTGTGTTTGTGTATGTTTATGTGTGTTTGTGTGTGTGTTTGTGTGTGTGTTTATGTGTGTGTGTGTGTAACACATGTTTCATATATATGTTACAGACAAAAAGGTAAATTCGAACTGCAGTATAGGTCTTACACACATACACACACACAAACACATGCATGTGTGTGTGTGTGTGTGTGTGTGTGTGTGTGTGTGTGTGTTTATGTATCTGTGTTTGTGTGTGTGAGAGACCTTTAGGTTAAAATATGTTTGTGACATTTTATCTTTTAACTCTAAAGGCAAACTCATTGCAGTTACCGCGGATAAAAAAAATTCTCTCTTATAGTAAAAAGTATAAAAATACTACATTTACCCAGTGCTTCCCTCTATCGGATTCCCAGACGGCTATTTCCGGCTCCCTATCCTAACTCAATGGGACATACCGAAGGGAGATATCAATGGGACATACCGAAAGGAGATAACAATGGGCATATTCAAAGCCGTAACTTTAACTAAAAAAACAGTCAACGTCAGTGACAGATTAGCGCCATTTGTCCGCCTGGTTCGGAGAACTATTACATCATCAACCCTAATACGCCACAAACCTATTTTAACTAACCTAAAATGCGTTTATTCTTAATCACTACTTGGCGCTGATAGTAATATATTTATCTCGACCAGGAGTCAAATAGCGCAACTCAGTCACTAATGTTGAATGCTTTTTTTTTTTTTTTTTAGTTAATATGCTTTGAATATGCCCAGGGTTATTTCTCTTTAGCATTCTCCATTGATGGAAGCTAAAGAGCCAGAAACGGCCACCTGGGAATCAGATGGAGGAAAGCAGTGGGCAGATGTGGTGCTTTTATACCTTTTACCATTAGAGAGAGTTTTTCTCCGCGGTAACAGTTTTTTTTTTCTCGAGCTATGCCTGGCTCATAAGAGCTGGTTTCCCGGTTTCCTTGGCGTATAAGTTCCCCACCTGGACGGGACGCCGGCCCGTCGCAGATGAGCTGCAAGATGCAGGAGGAAAGAGAGAACGTTGTGGTGAAAGTGTCAGCAGAAGTTCGCCATTATCTTCTGCCGGAGCTGCGTGGAGCTTAGGTGTTTCGCTCATAAACACACACATCGCCCGGTCTGAGATTCGAACCCGCGATCCCTCGACCGTGAGTCCGCTGCTCTAACCACTAGGCCATGTGCCTCCGCGGTAACTGCAGTGAATTTGACTTTAGATGTTATAATATGTCACAGATATATTCTAACTAACCAAAAGTTAGTTTATTCGGCTTTGATTCTGTTTTGTGTGCGTGTGTATATATGTATATATATATATATAATATAATATATATATATATATATATATATATATATATATATATATAATATATATAATATATATATATATATATTAGGGTTATGACGTTTTAATTTTTTGGGAAGCAAACAATTTCCTGTGTCAAAAGTCGATGAACAATTTCATATAAGTTGGGAAAATAACCTTTATTTTAAGTTTTTTAAAAACAACGTCATCCCTAACGGAAGAAATCTAACATCAGTTTTGACCCAAACCATGCAAAATTCTAGCGGGGTAGCGGGATTCATAATGCCTTCTCAGGTTTTTACCAAATTTGGTGTGCTGACTTAATGCAATGCAGAAGCAGTATATCTCAAATTTCAGCTTTCAAAATTAAGTAGTTTTGGAGTTATAGAGTTTTTCTCATTTGTTACCACTTATGCCCTACTTTAAGAAATATCCTCTTCCTCTCCTTTTTATTTCTGTGACGCTAAAAATTCTGACTACATTAACTGTTTTTCAGAATAGTAGGCTTATCCAATTAGAATATCTAAAATAACGTCTCATAAGAGAAGTGCTTATGTGACTGAAAGAAACAAAGAAAATCTGGACGAAGAATCTCGTGTAATTTCAAGAGTCACATAGGAAAAGAAGATCTGTTCCTCTAGAAGAGTATTCTTAGGAAAACAACTGCAGGATACCAATGAAACTTCAAATTGTCGGTTGCTATCTGTTCCTTGGAGGTACCATCAGAGGGAAGAAAGAAAAAACAAAGGAAATTTCGAAAGAAGTAACTCTCTTATGGCAAAAGAAATCAAATTTCTCATATTTATCAATTTAAAATCTACAAGCAAAAGTAGAAGTGCTGAATACCTACGATAAATGTTTAAAACGAGGAAAATACGATTCATTGAAAGGAATTTTTGACATCACAAAGGAAAACGGTCAATGGCTATGCAGTGAGGATAGAAGACTATATTATCTTCAAATTGAAAGCAAGGGACGGGTTGGGTATGCAACTGGAAACGCAACCAGTTCCAAAACTTACCATCCATCCAAAAGAAGAAAAGTGTTCTTAATGCTAACTTCAGCCAGAGCAACTCCAGTGTCATAGTCAACGACTGAAGCAGAGACTGAAAGTGAATATCAAGAGTCCGAAAAATCAGATGAAGAATCCACACAAAGAAGGAGGAGGTATAGCAAAACTGGAACTGCAACCAAGTTAGCAATACCTTCCAAGCTATCAACCCCAAAAAGCAGTAACAGTTTGTCGACAATTATTTCAAGATGGAATCAATGTCGAGACTCCTTCCTAATCTGGTATTTACAGATCAACTATCAAAGAAGCTGTTAAACTAAAAAAGAAAATGGGGAAAACACTACATTTAGAAAACTGGTCCTTGCATTTTGTTGGTAAACGTATTGACGACCAAAAATACCAAGTGCTAGTTTTAAAGAATGAACAATGAGAAGTTAAGTTAGAAGCATTCCAATTACCAAACGGAAAAGCCGATGCTGTTGTGAAGGGAACTGTGTAAAGATGATTGTTGCTGACACAACGAGTGTGAACACTGGGAAAAGAAATGGCATTGTCATTCAGTTGCAGAAACTGTTTGCTCAAAAGGTTTTGAAAGAACCGCAAAATTTATTGGTTGTCAGCATTATATCGTTGATAGAGTTTTTCGTGTTGTAATTGATAACGAACTTGGAGGAAAAAGTCATTCCCAATATTGAGTATACATTTATCCCAGAGCTAAGTAAATACGAGAAACACCAGGTTAATTTCAACAATGGTGAAGAAAAGATTACTGAATCAGCAGGATGGCGAAGTGACATGAAATTTCTATTTCATTTGACCAGAGTTTCTTTGAAGAAACCGGCAAATTACCTACTTTCAAAAAATACCCAACTTAAGTAATGAAAGATGGAATTCTCAAGCAATACTAGATCTTTTGGCATTTATTCTTCTACCAGAGAAAAGAGTTTTGCTTCTCAAAGTTTGTCGATTTATCTCTTACAGCTGAGCAGATTTTTGGTTTACTGAGGAAAGGTTCAAAGCACATGATTATTAGAAGTTATGTGGTAGTCTGCAAGTTCATAAAAAAACATTTGAACTCTGTAAACAAACTTTTGGGGTCGAGAACCATCAAAACCGGAAATTCCCAGAATAAATCAGAGTGCAGAACGGGCAATCAAATTCCTTCAAGATCTTTATGATGTTTGCGAAAAGGAGAAACTTCAGTTTCGATTTATTTTATCTAACAAAAAATATAAATTTTTTGTTATGTTTAAAAATTTGCTAATATTCAGCACCCTTTTTCTTATACAGTTATTCAAAATTGGAATTGAACCTATAAAATTAAAAATATGTATTGTTTTTAACTTTGTATGTTAACGAATGCTAGTAGTGGCCTCTGTCTGAAAATAGCCTAGTTTTGAACCTTTGCGTAGAGCAAATTCAATTCAGTAATCTTAAAAATGTATAAATAGACTTTTATTCGACATCTCCCTGGCATTTGCAAGGATTTAGGCAGCGGAAATACTGAAGTGTGAATCTAGGGCCACCTGGTGATTATAGATTTAAAAGCTCGTAACTCCGAAACTACTTCGAATAAAATTTCAGATATATTATTTCTGCATTGTATTGAGTCAGCACACCAAGTTCCGTAGAAACTTGAGCAGACGTTATGAACCCCGCTAGAAATTTGCGTGATTTGGGTCAAGAGTGGTGATCGATTTCTTAATTTGGTGGGTGACGTTTTTTTATTCAAATAAAGCAAAATAAATGTCAATTTCCTAATTTAATAAAATTATACCATCGAATTACAGTATAGGTTTATGGGTAGTGAAAAAGTCATAACCCTAATATATATATATATATATATATATATATATATATATATATATATAATATATATATATATATATATATATATTATATATATATGATGTGTGTGTGTGTGTGTATTTATATACATATTATATATATACATACATATATACATAGATGCATATTGTAAAAATTGTGTGCATACATTTATGTCATATGTCTACATTCTGTTATACGTTTATCGAGATATATAATATATATATATATATATAATATTTGTATGTATGTATGTATGTATGAGATAATATTATATATATATATATATGTATATATATATATGTATATATATATATGTATGTAAA
>NC_043006.1:31323828-31325277 GCF_006345805.1 Octopus sinensis | reverse complement strand
GACGTATCACATGGAAATGTTGATACACGTTTCCATTTTGGATGGAAACCACATTCATAAATGCGTGTTTTAGTGTCCGTGTATGCATGTGTGCCTGCGTGTGTGTGTGTGTGCATGTATGAATACAGACACATACAAGGTGGGCTAAGGAAAATATCTGAAATAAGCCCCAGTCAGAGAATTTAAATGATACCGGTAGATACTGATTTGAAAAAAGCAAGTGGAGTAATTCTAATTAAGTCAGCTAATCAAAATTTTAGCAAAGAAAAGCGATGCAAATATTTGCAAACTTAATTCTTAATTCCATCACATTATTTCCAATGATTGTTGCAAGGATTTTGTTTCTTTTCTCCTACAAAAAAGCAAATTTCATTTCGAAACTCATAACTATCATTAAACAGCAGGTTAGTTAACCTTTGGAAAGCTTCACTCACACACACACACACATACACACACACACACACACACACACACCACACACACACACACACACACACACACACACACACACATGTACACAACAATTTCTGAAGGTTAACTACTCAAGTGTTTCATGTTAGTTATGAACTTTGAAACTTTTCCTCAATACAAAATGATTTGCTTCGACGATCCATCAAAGTATAACGAATTACAAAACATTAGTGTTCCAAGCATTTTTCTTGAGTCTATTGGATTTCGCCTTCTATTATCCTAGAAACTTTAAGGTCCAAAGAATCCACACATGCGTGTGCATATATGTATACACCCCCCGCGACAGAAAATACTATTTGAAAATACAATACTGTATATTTATATATGAGTGAGAGTCGTGCCTATTATATATACACGGGAGTATTTATAAATAAATATACGCACAATTATATACATCTATATCCTTCTCTCTCTCTCTCTCTCTCTCTCTCTCTCTCTCTATATATATATATATATATATATATATATATATATAGATATATATATATATATATACAAAGTGTGTATGATTGTGTGTGTGCGTGCGCGTGTGAGTATCGCTCAGCGTGCTTTAGTGCACGCCGATGATCGTCTTAGCATGAAAGTCAGAACTGTGTCTTATGTAATAACTAATAATTAGCTGAAGGCGCGTGGCTTTCTGGTTAATGCATTCGATTCACGATCATAAGGCCATGAGTTCAATTACCGGCAGCACATTGTGTCCTTGGGTAAGTTACTTTATTACTCGTTGCCCTTAGAACGACGTTAAGCGTACGCGTATCTGTGGAATGGTCAGTCACTTTCATGTTAATTTCATGAGCAGGCTGTTTCGTTGATCGCATCAACTTGAACATTCGTCGTCGTAACCGACGGAGAACCAGTTTTGATAACTTATCTACCCCAGCTTTTGATAGCCTTAATTCTCCACTCTTTCGTCTCTTTAAACACACACACACACACACACACACACACACACTAGTGCACTTCCTGCATAAACAC
>NC_043006.1:31268828-31318828 GCF_006345805.1 Octopus sinensis | reverse complement strand
GATCTCATCCATAGTGTGAAGGTGACACCGACACTACTCTCGGATCACAACATGATAGAGCTGACCATGTACGGGCCAAAAGAGAGCACGGACATGCAGCCTACAAGAAACCCTCAGAATCTTTCCAGCTTGAACTACCATAAGGCAAACTAGAAACAAATTGAGAAAGAGATCCTCAAACAAAACTGGCCTAAATGTCTCTCCTCGCCAGACATCGACGTGAAACTTCAACAATTCATGTCTGTAATGCAAGCCATATGCTACAAATGTGTCCCAGAGAGAAAGGCCACTGTACACAAGAACAAAATCCCCAGAGAGAGGAAAATTTTAATGAGACGGCGTACAAAATTTTCAAATCGCCTAAACAAACAGATTGAAAGCAGTGAAAAGTCCCGCCTAAAAATAAAACTGTTGGAAATCGAAAAAATGTCTGCAACTCTCCCATGAAAAAGAAAGAGCAGACAAAGAAGCCTGGGCTATAGACAACATAAAATCTAACCCCAGAGCTTTCTACAGGTATGCCAAAGAAACAGCTACGGTGCACTGTAGAATAGGGCCACTCCTCGAAAAGGATGGCACACTTACAGGAAAACCAATGAGGGTAAGTGAAATACTGAATGAGCAATTCAAGAGTGTTTTCACTCCACCTCTTGGGCATCTCCAAATCACCAATCCAACTGACTTTTTTACCACTGCAGATATAAAATCAGAGGCGGCGACGATAGATTACATCGATATAAAGGAAGACGATGTAATCAAGGCTATAGATGAAATGAAAACAGACTCAGCTACTGGCCCCGATGGATTCCCGGCAATCCTCCTAAAAGCATGTAAGAGAGTCCTAGCAAGACCACTGCAGTTCCTCTTTCAGAGCTTCCTTGCAGCTGGCAAACTTCCAAGAAAACTGAAGGAAGGTAAAATATGCCCCATTCATAAAGGAGGTAGCAGAGCGGAAGCCAAGAACTATAGACCTATCTCTCTGACCTCACACATCAGCAAGGTCATGGAACGAATAGTCAGAAGGAAGCTGATCACCTTCCTTGAAGAGAATCTCTTGCTGCCCGACACCCAACATGGTTTCCGACCAGGTAGAAGCTGTTTAACTCAGCTCCTACAACACTATGACTGGGTGCTGAAACGGCTGCTCAACCACTCAAATGTGGAAGTGATATATCTCGACTTTGCAAAGGCCTTTGATAAAGTCGATCATGGAATGATATGTCACAAACTGCGTGATCTCAACATAGTTGGAAAAGGGGAGAATGGCTTCATGACTTTCTGAAAGATAGAAGTCAGGTGGTAGTAGCCAATGGGGCCACTTCCATTAACACGCAAATAGTGAGCGGTGTTCCGCAGGGCACTGTTCTGGGACCACTACTGTTCATAATGGCCCTTTCAGACATGCCCTCAGCCACGCAGAGAGCCACGATCACAAGTTATGCAGATGATACAAAAGTTTCACAGGCAATACAGAACCCTAAGGACACTAAACACCTGCAATGTGAGCTGGACAAAATATACAAGTGGGCCGAAAAGAATAGCATGCAGTTCAATGCTGAAAAGTTTCAAGCTCTATACTATCAGCATGCAAAACTAAATGCAATACCCAATGAATACACTGGACCCGGAGGAATAGCAATCCCAGAGGCACAATCAGTGCGTGACCTAGGTATTTACATGAGTGATGACGCGACCTTTCGTGTACATGTTGTTAAATTGGCAATGAAATGTAGACGACTGGCCGGATGGATCCTCAGAACCTTTAGAACAAGAGAACAAGAAACCATGATGGTCCTCTGGAGGACACTTGTCCTAAGCCACTTTGACTACTGCTCTCAGTTATGGTCACCATCTAGTGTCAAGTTGATCACAGAGCTCGAGGCGATCCAACGTAGCTACACGAAGAAGATAGCCTCTATGCAGAATGTAAGCTACTGGGAAAGACTCAAGAGATTAAAACTATATTCCCTGGAGCGTAGGCGGGAAAGATATGCCATAATATACATCTGGAAGATCCTGGAGGGACGTGTCCTGAACTTTGGCATCGAGAGTTACGCAAATGCCAGAACTGGGCGCCACTGCGTGGTGCCTAGGACTCCAAACTTGCCATCAAGATGTAGGACAAGATTCTGTGATAGCCTGGGCTTCCGAGGCCCACAGCTCTTCAATATCCTCCCGAAGAACCTAAGAGACCTGCATGGGTGGATGCAGATGTCTTTAAAATGAAGCTGGATCTCTTCCTGTCAGGTGTCCCAGATGAACCAACTTCACGGCAGGAGGGGCAGATGAGGGCAGCTGCATCGAACTCTCTCATGCACCAAATGGCAGTTGCTAGAAAGCTTTCGTGAAGTGAAACCAAGTAGCAACACCAAATGGCGGTGCCCCAGCATGGCCACAGCTCATAAGCTGAAACTAGAATCAATCAATCAATCAATCATATGTATGTGTGTGTATATGTTTGTGTGTCTATGTTTGGCCACCCAACATCGCTTGACAACCGATGCTGGTGTGTTTACGTACCCGTAACTTAGCGGTTCGGCAAAAGAGGCCGATAGAATATGTACTAGGCTTACAAAGAATAAGTCCTGTCGTCAATTTGCTCGACTAAAGGTGGTGCTCCAGCATGTCTGCAGTCAAATGACTGAAACAAGTAAAAGAATTAAAGAACACACACACACACATACGTATATATATATATTTGGTGAAATAGCAAGATGAATAATCTTGTTGCAGATTAATCAAAAGTTTAACCGATACCTTGGTAGCAAAAATCACAGCAGAAGACAGCACGGTTGGAGGTACAACCATATGGTGTTGCAACCGTTCGTTGGTGCGGATAATTGAATTTTAATATTATTAGTGAATTGAAGAAATGGAGTTGAACGAAGATTGAACAGAAATCGTTTTATTGCATTCTACACGTGTTTCGAAAGCCACAATTTACCAAATTCCGATTGAATAAGGAGACCATATTGTGTCTTTCTCTTCAGGAAGAAATAGGAATTCCGTTGGCAAAAACAAAAACAGAACAAGAGAACAAGAAACCATGATGGTCCTCTGGAGGACACTTGTCCTAAGCCACTTTGACTACTGCTCTCAGTTATGGTCACCATCTAGTGTCAAGTTGATCACAGAGCTCGAGGCGATCCAACGTAGCTACACGAAGAAGATAGCCTCTATGCAGAATGTAAGCTACTGGGAAAGACTCAAGAGATTAAAACTATATCCCCTGGATCGTAGGCGGGAAAGATATGCCATAATATACATCTGGAAGATCCTGGAGGGAAGTGTCCTGAACTTTGGCATCGAGAGTTACGCAAATGCCAGAACTGGGCGCCACTGCGTGGTGCCTAGGACTCCAAACTTGCCATGGGCTCTAGGAGCCTCGTTCGATTTGTTTTGCTGCGCCTCTGTTCTGTTTTTGTTTTTGCCAACGGAATTCCTATTTCTTCCTGAAGAGAAAGACACAATATGGTCTCCTTATTCAATCGGAATTTGGTAAATTGTGGCTTTCGAAACACGTGTAGAATGCAATAAAACGATTTCTGTTCAATCTTCGTTCAACTCCATTTCTTCAATTCACTAATAATATTATATATATATATATATATGGATTGTTGCACTTACGATTGCGACATCGTGGGTTCGATTCCCAGGGCGGGCGTTGCCTTATGTTTTGAGCAAACCACTTCATTTCACATTGCACTGCGATCATTTCGTCATCTGACATGTGGCACCTTTACGGGTAATGTCGCTTTGATGGGGCGGGGGAGTGAGCTTATGTCCACACAAATATTTGATCACTATAAATAAATAAACTGTGTGACTGTTCGGTAAGAAATTTTATTTTAAACTGGCTGCAATGCATTCATATATATATATATATTTACAATTGAGGATAAAATCTTTTTAAGAAACTATCAGTAGTTAGCGTGAAAAACCTCATAAGAGAAAAAATCCGTAAATTTTTCCACTTTGAAAATATTTATTTATATTATATTGAGGGTACTATTATTCATAGATACCGCACGCTAAGAGGGACCAATGTGGTCAAAGCTACTAAAATAAACAAAATTTTACCGAATGCAAAACTTCAAAGCAAGTCATTTAAAAAAAGAATTTAGTTACATATCACCTGTGATTTCGCAGAGAGAGAGAGAGAGAGAGAGAGAGAGAGAGAGAGAGAGAGGGGGGGAGATAGTCGTCTAAGAATCCATAAGCCAGAATAAAAGAAATACTCGTATATTTGTCAATAGTGTAGGTATAACTGCCATATTATTTCCATATGTATTAGATGACTGTCCTGTTACCTTATATCCGATTATCTAATACCCGATGCGAAACGGATTTGCAAGATCACCTGCAATGCTGTATAATACTGTATATTTTGATTAACATAAATATATATCTTCCCGTTTTGGTGCTGATGCATGAGAAATAACCACCAACTGTAGACCTCAATTTGATAACGTTACGTTAAACAATAAAAATTTCACAATTCTGATGATGTACCAGGTAAGAGGAGCATGCAGCTTGCAATTGAGTATAACGAGTGCAGAGAACAAAATACGTTGGTAAAACAAAAAACAACAATAATTGTGATTGATATTGCAAAATTTATTTCCAAAATATCCTTGGCGTCGTGATTCTCACGTCCTGTGTTGTTATTGTTGTCGTTGTTGTTATTATTGAGTGAGAGAGTAGCGCATGCCATTCAAGTGACGCTGGGGTACAAATATACAAAGTCTAATACACCCAACATGACTACCCGTTTGATAAGGGTACACTAGACACATGCAACCGAAAATCCTAGGTGTCCCCTGTAGAACAGTTTTTTTGGGCCTGCTCTGCTCTCATATCAATTCCAATTTTTTTATTTTTATTATTATTATTATTGTTGTTGTTGTTGTTGTTGTTGTTGTTGTTGTTGTTGTTGTTATATAGTTCACTTGATAACAATGGCACTCTTTTTTTTTGCTGCTATGATAATAATAATATATAATAATAATAATAATAATAATAATATAATAATAATATAATAATAATAATAATAATAATAATAATAATAAAATAATAATAATAATAATAATAACAATAATAATAATAATAATAATAATAATAATAATAATAAAGCCAACACAAACCTCACCTCGGCTCTTTAGAAGTTAACGAAATATGAAAGTATTATTTGACAGGCAAGAATTCTGGCGTTGATGACAGCCAGCCAGCCAACCACCCAGCCAGCCAACGAGAGAGACAGACAGACACTACTGTGATGGTGATAATGTTAAAAACAAAAATAACAATAATAAGATACTGCTGTGACTACACATAAAACAATATCATTGATGATGATGATGATGATGATGATGATGGTGATGGTGATGATGATAATGATGATAGTAATAGTGGTGATAATGATAATAGTGATAATAATGGTGATGATAATAACAATAATAAGCCACTACGGCTGCTATAATGGTACGGTTATAATTGTAACGGCAATGATGGCCGTCTTCCCACGAGCCAATCAAAGCTCAAAAATGATAACGTAATCGTAGCACCAAAATGTTTTTGGAAACTAAAAGGAAAACTAAATCAGTATACCAAAGCACTTGTCCTAGGGTTAATCTGGAAGCGCGTCCCCCAGGGAAGAGCCAGCCTGGGATCGAAAAGTCATCAACTGGCACAAACTCTTCTCCGAATACGGACATGGATGGTCACTTGAACGGGAAATTCCCCAACTCGAGCCCTCCAAGTTCACCACCACAACCACCACAGAAAGAAAATGTAAGCGGAACAAATGGACCCGAGAAGAGTATAAAGAAGTAATATACGCTTATTACTATGCATTAGGTAGGCCATCTCAAGAGACACACCCAAAAACTCTTATAGTATATGGAGAACACGGAATCAAGACAGTAGGCCCTATTTGGACGAGAACAAATTGGCAGATGTGAGGAGGGATATCCTTAGAAATAACAGATTCACAGACAGTGAAATAAGCGCGATCAAGCACGCAACGGAAAATAACATAAATATAAGACACAAAGGAAATGATGAATCAGATGAACAGTATAGCCCGCCACAAGGCTTAATTGAAAGACTGCCACCTGACCAAAGCACGCAAAGGCCTGAAGATACAAGAAATTCTATTGAACCTGTTAAAGATAGCCAGGAAAATGATAAAACAACAGTAACTGAAGATCTCGCATTTGCTGGGTCATCAATTAGAATTAAAGGGGGATCAGCTAAGAAGCGTTTAGAAAATTGGTCAACCCATTTTAAAAACCTCCTTGGGAAGAATGCCAAAATCCCTGATAACCCCACTCTCCCAAGTGTGCCTATATCAGACACGCTGGACATCAACACCTCCCCTTTTACCATATTTGAACTAACAGCAGCCACCAAGCAACTAAAAGCCTCGAAAGCATTTGGTCCCGACAACATTCCGGCTGTGATTTGGAAGGATGATAGATTTCACACACTTTTGCTTAACCTCTGCAACCACACATTTCCACCTTTGTCGCTCCAAAGATTTGGCACCAATCTCAAATCATTCCAATACCCAAAAAAGGCGATTTGTCCCTCGTCACCAACTACAGGGGCATATCTCTAATGTCAATTGCTGCAAAACTGTACAACAAACTGATCCTAAATCGTCTTGTCCTTTTTTTTGAACCTTTGCTCCGAAAGAACCAAAATGGATTCAGACATGGGCGCTCAACGCTGAGCCAGATACTATGCCTGCGCAGACTTATTGAAGAATCAAAAGCATTTAATCGCGATCTTGCAATGGTATTTGTAGACTTTTCTAAAGCGTTCGATTCTGTAGATAGGTACAAGATGTTTGAAATCCTTAAGCTCTATGGGATACCAGACAAAATTATTTCTGCCATCAAGGTCCTCTACACAGATACGTCTTCAACCATCTTAACCCCTGATGGAGAAACATCATCTTTCTCGATCGAGGCCGGAATACTGCAGGGAGACACACTCGCCCCATTTCTTTTCATCATTGTTGTTGATTATGTGCTACGTATGTCAGTTGATACCATCTCTGGCAAGGGCTTTGAAATAAAACCAAGAAGAAGTTCCAGACACCCAGCTGAGTACTTGACAGACACTGACTTTGCTGACGACATCGCTCTTATCAGTGATTCTCTCTCCAATGCCCAGTCTCTTTTACAATCTCTTGAACAAGCCTCAAATTGTGTAGGTCTTTACCTCAATGAGACCAAAACTGAATACATAAACAAGTGCCTGTCCAACAGTGATTGCATCATCCATACTCTCAACAGTGCACCTTTAAATATGGTTTCTGATTATAAATATCTTGGGTCATACATATCATCATCTGGAAAAGACTTTCTAACTAGAAAGGGTATGGCCTGGTCAGCCTGTAATGACATGCATAAGATCTGGTCATCAAATCTAAGTAGAGACTTCAAACTTGAAATATTCAAAGCCACAGTCGAACCAATTCTACTATATGGCTCAGAAACCTGGACGTTATCAAAGAAGCTTGAGAGGCGGTTGGATGGAACCTACACTCGCCTCCTTATGAGAGCTCAAAATCTCTCGTGGAGGCGCCATCCAACTAAAATGCAAATATATGGGAAATTACCACCTGTGTCATCTCTTGTGAAAGGTAGGAGAGTCCAGTTTGCTGGACATTGTTGTAGAGCTGAAAAAGAAGTAATTTCTACTCTTCTCCTCTGGAAGCCATCTACTCGCAACACCAGAGGGCGCACACTTTCCTACCCTGATGTAATCTCCAGGGATACAGGCATCCAGAAACAGGACCTCCGTAATGCTATGATGGACCGTGAAGTCTGGCGCAACATGGTAAATTCCATTGTCTCGACCACGGTCGAACAATGATGATGATGATGGAGAACACAGAGAGTCTATAGCAGAAATGAGGCAGAAAATCCTGAATACGCTTGAAGTTGTAAGACATACAAGTATGAATGATAGAGAACCACTTCATAAACTCTCAAATACAAACCAAAATAAAAAAACAAATCCAAATTAGCAACTATGTAACAAATGAAATAATACAAGAATTAAAACCTGATTTTACTGAGTTAAATGAAATTATTTACGCTTCTGCTGGGGCAATTGAAACCAGCTGTATGCCCCCGAAAATAAAAAGAAAACCAAACCTGGGAAGAAATCAAACCTGGAGAAGTAAAATTGAAAAAGAGATTGAATTTATGAGAGGGGAAATATTAATATTAAACGAACTAATAAGTGGAAATGATGTAAGATCCAGAACAGGAAGAAAGATGAAGAGAAAATTTGGATCCTCACCAAGAGAAGAACTGATATCAATAAAAGAAACGCTGAAACAAAAAGTCCAAGCAAAAGCCCAAAGAATACGAAGATTTGAGAAGAGAAACAAGTTTTACAAGCAAAATAAGCTGTTTACATCCAATGCCAAAAAATTCTACAGAGAAATAGGGAAGGAGAAAGTAACTGTTAAAGACCCCCCCCTCCCATGGAAGAAGTTCAAGACTTTTGGAAAAGGATTTGGAGTGACAAGAAGACGTACAACATAAATGCAGACTGGATTATACAAACAGAAGGATCCTACCAAAATTTACAACAAGCATGGGAAGACATCACAATAGCAGACCTAAGAAAAGCACTCACGAAGGCCCATAATTGGAAATCCCCCGGTAAAGACAGGGTGCCGAATTTCTGGCTCGCATCGCTCCCATGTGCACACGGTAAGCTAGTTCAGCTGCTCAATGGAATTATGAGAGACCCAAAGAAAACACCTGAATGGTTAGCAAGTGGTATTACTTACCTACTCCCAAAGAATAACGAAACCAACCTTCCAAAAAACTATCGGCCTATAACCTGTCTATCCACCACGTATAAAATCCTAACTTCTATCCTGGCGGAGAAAACATATGCATTCATGGAGAAGAACGATATTTTCCCCATTGAACAAAAAGGGTGCCGCCGAGGCTCATACGGATGCAAAGATCAACTGCTAATTAATCGTATGATCCTTGAGAACTGTCACAACAAGCGCAGAAATCTCAGCTCCGCATGGATTGACTATAAAAAGGCTTTCGACAGTATACCGCATCCATGGATCTTGAGATCGCTGGACATCTTCAAAATTTCCCCTGTGATTTCAAGCTTCCTGAAGCACAATATGTAGTTGTGGAATACGAATCTCCAATTATACCACTCTAATGGAGTACTTGCCTCAGAAAATATAAACATCAACTGTGGAATTTTTCAAGGTGACTCACTTTCACCTTTAATATTCTGCATAGCTCTAATACCCCTTACAAGTGAATTAAACAGAACAGGGTATGGGTATAAAATTGCCAATAAAAAAATAAGCCATCTATTTTATATGGATGACTTAAAACTCTATGGTAAAGACGATAATGAACTTGAAGGCCTATTGCGCACTGTAAAAGCATTCAGCGATGACATCGGGATGGAGTTTGGGCTTGAGAAGTGTGCCAAGGCCACTTTCCAAAAAGGGAAAGTGAAGACCACAAATTCAGTCGTGTTAGATGTTGACACAGTCATAAGAGAACTTGAGCAAGAACAAACATACAAATATTTAGGGATAAATGAAGGCTCTGCTTATCTTTCATGCAAACATGAAAGATAATATCAGGAAGAAATGTTATAGGAGAGTTCGTGCAGTCCTGAAATCTGAACTAAATGCACGTAACAAGGTGTTAGCTATAAATTCCTTAGCAGTTCCAATTGTTACTTATAGCTACAATGTATTGAACTGGAATATGAGTGAAGTAAAGAATATAGATAAGAAAATACGCAAGCTGCTGAGTTGTAATAGGATGCACCACCCAAAGGCAGACGTAGATCGCCTTTACCTTCCCAGAGCCCAAGGAGGTCGAGGCCTGATCCAATTTGAACTAGCTTACAAAACAACCACAATTGGACTGGCCAAATATCTCGAAATAAGGAATGACTGGATGCTAAAGCTCATGGAAAATCACGACAGACGAAAGAAGCTTCATTCTATCATAAAGGAAAGCAAAAGATTTGCTATTGATCTCGTGCAGGATACCCAAACTGAACAACCCGAGGGAAGTACGGCAACTATTGTTGCAAAGAAGGTGAAAATAATGGCAACAAAAAAAGCGCACGAGCAATTGGCTGATAGGTGGGAGGAGAAACCTCTGCACGGCAAATATGTGGCCCGCAGCAAACAAGCTGATGTTGACCAGAAGCAAACCCATCAGTGGCTACGGAGCTCAGGGCTAAAAGCAGAGAGCGAAGGTTTCATCCTGGCTGCTCAAGATCAAAGCCTATTAACCCGGAACTACCAGGCCAATGTGATGAAAAATGGAGCAGACCCAAAATGCCGATTCTGCAACGACATGATTGAAACAGTGGACCACCCAATCTCTGGATGTAAAGTCTTAGCACCAGTGGAGTATAAATTAAGACATGACAGAGTTGGCCAATGTCTACACTGGCTAATAAGTCGGCATTACAATATCAAAACTGCCGACAAGTGGTATAATCACCACCCTGAAGCTGTAACTGAAGGAGAAAATGTAACGATTCTGTGGGACTTTCCAGTACATACAGACCGAACCATCAAAGCCAATAAACCAGATATTGTTGTGAAAGACCAAAACAATAAAGTTTGCTTATTGATCGACATGAGCATCCTCTGTGATCATAATATCTCGGCGAAAGAGTTTGACAAGCTCAGAAAATATAAAGACCTGCTCATTGAAATTGAGAAAATGTGGCATCTCAAGGCGGTTACAATACCAGTGATCGTAGGAGCACTAGGAATGATCAAGAAGGGAACCGAAAATTATATGAGAATGATCCCTGGCTTACCATCCCTGCAAGAAGTGCAAAAGATTGACTTAACTGGTACATCACACGTATTGAGAAGAGCATTGTCGATGTGAGAACTATTACTACCCATGTATTTTAATTTAACTTTAAAATAAAATTTTTAAAAAAATGAACGAACTAGTGAGTTTAGTTTAATGGCCTACCAATGTATACTATGAGTTTCTTTGCCCTAGGAGTCGGGAAGACACCCGGCAAGAAATGGAAGCAAATTTGAAAGAAGAAAAAAAGATAATAATAATAATAATAATAATAAATAATAATTATAATAACAATAATAATAATAATAATAATAATAATAATAATAATAACAACAACAACACACAACAATAATAATAATAATAATGATAGTTATTATTATATCCTTAACTGGACACTAAATGAACTGACCAAAATAGATAAGAAAACAAGAAAAATAATGACAGGATCTAGGATGCATCACCCAAAATCTGACATAGAAAGACTATATATACAACGTATAGAAGGTGGTAGAGGCCTTATACAACTGGAAAACTACTATAAAATAACCACCAAGGACTGCAAAAATATCTACTTCAGAAGGAGGAAACTGATACAATAGCGGCCAAACACGAGCAAAACAAAAAACTGTTCTCAGTATTTAAGGAAGCTGACAATACAAACAAGAAATCATACCACCTAATAAATATGAAGAAGAAGAAGAAGATGAAGAAACAACAAAAGCTATAAAACAAATGAAATCCAAACTAAAAATAGAACAGCAACGAACCATGATAAAACGATGGCAAGAAAAACCCCTTCATGGTAAATACTGGACTAAACTAAACGCAAAAGAAATAGACAAAGAAAAATCCCAGCAATGGTTGAGAAGCTCAGGACTCAAAGCAGGGACAGAGGGATTTTTAATTGCAGCACAAGACCAAAGCCTCCCCACCAGAAATTACCAAAAACATGTAATGAAAAGAAATATAACAAGTAACTGCAGAATATGTGGAAATGGACAAGAAACAATAAATCATATTATCTCTGGCTGCCCAGTCCTGGCTAAGAAGGAATATATTCACAGACATGACAGAGTTGGAACCTACATACACTGGAAGCTATGCCAACATTATGGAATAACAACAGAAAAAAGATGGTATAGGCACACACCAGAAAAGGTCACAGAAAACGAGAAAGCAACCATACTCTGGGATATGCCGATACACACAGATAGAGAAATTAAGGCTAACAGACCAGATATAGTTGTCAGAGATCATGAAGGAAAAAAATGCCTTCTAATTGATGTATCAATACGGGCAGATGACAACGTGTCTCTAAAAGAAATGGAGAAACTTTCAAAATACAAAGACCTGGAAATAGAGGTAACCAGAATGTGGAATCTAAAAACAGAAACAATTCCTATCATAGTAGGTGCATTAGGCATGAAAAAAAAATATTCAGACAAATATATAACAAAAATACCAGGACTTACAAACACATATAACATACAGAAAGTTGCACTACTAGGCACTGCACACATCCTACGCAGGACACTTTCCATATAATAACCATAGAGCATCACAACAAATCACAGCACATACCTAAGGCACACAGAACTGCGCTCGGTAGTGAAGTGAAAGCACGCTATAAAAATAAAACTACTGAATAATAATAATAATGATTATTATTATTATTATTATTATTATTATTATTATTACTATTATTATTATTGGTTTGGCTCAGGTTTGGTCTTATTCTAGGTAGCTTTTATGTAGGTAACATGTCACTACCTGTAACCTTAGGTATCCACAAGTTTTCAACAGTCTTTCAAGTGCATAGGACCCTCCTGATAATCTTTGCTGTCGTTATATTATTATAGGCATGACCTTTACTGTTTTTATGCTCCAAATTCTTCCTATTTCAAATTTTAAAGGCATTATATTTTTTCTTTTCGTTCGCTTTCTTTACGATCCTGGAATATAACATGCACGATGCGTGGATATGTAAGCAACTTCGCTTTTCCTTATCTTATGATTGTAATATCTGATCTATTATTTTCTAACTTCTTGTCCCTTTGAATAGGAGAGTCCCACAAAATCTTACATTTTTCCGACTCCAGTACTCTTTCGACTCGGCGATTGTACCATGTATTTCTAGCACATTTCCACATTTTCCATTGTGAAGCTTTTACAACCTGGTCGTTCCTCCATTTCTTAAATTCTTCCTGTGCCAACTAGGGGCATTCTGTCATAATGTGTACTAATGTCTCTTTCCAAGTTCCACAGGCTCTACATTTTTCGGACACATTCTCTCCATATATATATTTCTCAAGTTGTTTGTTTTTATCGCTTGATCTTGGGCTGCTACAATTAGGCTCTCTGTTTCTCTTTTTAATTGTCGCTTTTTTAAAACCAAACCCAGGATTTTGTTCTACATACGTCTTCATTGGTTCTCCAAAATTGGTCATACAAAAGTTTCTCTTCATTCTGCTTTCTTTGATTTCTTTGATTTCGCTCTTGTCCTTTTCTCATATTAACTGTTTTTAGTAGATTTTCTGTGCTGCTCTGTAAATCCTCTACTAGGCTTTTTCTTTCGATCTATACACATTCCTCTACTGTTATTAAGCCCCTTCCACCCTCCTCAAGTACAGCTGCTTTGTACCAGCTTTCGGATGGTGGGCTCCATACCTCGTCAATAACATCCTAGTTTTTCTGTCAAGTTTCTTTATATCGTTTTTGGTTCAGTCCATAATTCCAACCCCAAATCTGATTAAGGGTACTGCTCTTGAATTTATTGCTTCAATAAGATTTTTCGAATTCAGCTTTGACTGCAATAATTTTCTGACTCTCCTTGTGTACTCTCTATTGGTAATTTGTTTCATTTCTTCATTATTATCTCCTCTGTTTCCAGTTTTCCCAGGTACTTATACCACTGTCTTTACTCAACCTCTCTCGTTTGTCCATTTGGTATTTCAGTTCCCCGGCTTCTTTCAAATCTTTCGTGTTTCATTTTCCATATAGCGCACTTTTCTATCCCAAATTCCATTATGCAATCGCTCATTGCCTCCTGTACTTCGGAAACAGTAATCGGCTTTTCGCAGAATCTCACGTCCGTCATCAAGAGCCGTGGTAGGCCGTCTAGGTACGAAATAAAGTTCGCCGCCGTCGTCGACCTATCACCCTCCCCAAACAGCCGGGCAAAGTGCTGCTAGAAAGCCGCACACATCTGCTCAGAATTGAGTTGCCCGTGTTCGTCCTGATCCGTCAAAGACTTGATCGTGGTTTTGTTTCCACGTCACGTCTCTACCGTTCGGGCCCACCGGACGGCTTTAGTTCGTTCGTGTTTTAGCGCACGGGCCTTAGCTCTGACAATGCACCTTTCAGTTTCGCCTAAAAAAATGGTAAGGCCATTCTCACCGCTAACATGTCGGTCGTGATGCCTTTACTAACAGCCTCTTCTAGTTTACTAATAAGTTCTCCCTCTAATCTATTTCTTTCTGTTGTTAAATCTTTGCCAAACGCCATCGATTCTACTGTAATAGCTCTCTTCAAAGCGATCCACCACCTGTTGTTGATGATAGCCTCCGTCAACTGCCACTTAACTAGTTCACTAATCCGGTCCCTGTAGTCTTTGCGAGTCGGTAAGGGCGCATTCAACTTACAGTAACCGGATCCCTGTCTACGGGTCCTATCTAAATCGACTGAGCATATCACATATTTGTAATCTGAGTAGCCAACGAATTTAAATTGTGGACAACTTATGCTATCCCTAGCCTCTGGCCTAATAAATAACAAATCCAGTTGGTTCCTGTCAGAAAACTGTAAAGTCCTGAGTAGCTTTTACACCCACTGCTACTATGTCCTAAACCCACACAGTCCTTCCGCGCGTCCAAAATACTATTCCAGTCCCCTCTGGTACTAAAGTACGAGACGTTCCTAAGAATGTTTCTAGATGCCTGAAGAAATTCGACCTCCCAGCCCCTGTTGGAGATCTAAAGATTTCTGGAGTAGTACTTGGAGATCTAATGATTTCCGGAGTAGCACTGCTACATCGCCACCCGCTCCCGATAGACCACAAGATGAAAATATCTCCTAGTCCTCGAAAATAGGTGCTAGAGCATGTTTTCCGGAGATCCTTGTTTCACTAAGGGTAGCCAGATCCAAATCAAGCGACTTGAGATCATTGAGCAAGTGACCCTGCTTCTAATCTGATCCCAGGCCACGCACATTCACACATCCCATTCTCACCAGAGTCATGCTAGTCGGAGAAAGAAAAAGAGGAGGTTATTCACCTTGATTTTCAAGAAGCCCAGAGTTTCTGGGCCTCCCTACTTGCAGAAAAATTTTTTAAAGGCCCTTAAACAGCCTTTTATCAACTGATCTTTTTCAAAAATTCCCATGTTACATGGGAATTTTTTTTTATAGTTTTATAAACATCCGATGACATTTAGAATTAAGAGTCTGTCCTTGCAGGTTTTGAAGATGAAATCCTCAAATTCCTTTCGCTCTGTCTCTATTATATTTTTGTTAGACTTACAGAATCCAGCTCAGATCACAAATTTGTGATATGCTCAGTCGATTTAGATAAGACCCGTAGACAGGGACCCGGTTACTGTAAGCTGAATGCGTCCTTACCGACTCGCAAAGACTACAGGGACCGGATTAGTGAACTAGTTAAGTGGCAGTTGACGGAGACTATTATCTCAGGACTTTACTGTTGCAATTGTCCACAACAGTGAAATTGATGGATACTTTTCATCTATAGTCTGGTGAAAATTCCTGTTTTTGAAGTTCCGTAATTGGTTGTTTCTGTGATTTCCTGATGCTGTTGATGATGTTGCTGTTTTTGAAGTTGTTCTTGTCGTTTTTGTTGGGCTGGTTGTAAATTGTGTTACAGTTGTGGTTTCTGTATATCTTTTTGTTGAGGTCTTGAAGTAGGACTATGTATTCTCCTCCTCTTTCACCTACCCGCTTTTGTCACTGTGATCCATTTTCCTTTCAGCTGTTCTTTCTCCATGTCATTGCACTTGGTTTGGGAGATAGAGTGTTCGGGAAAAGCTTGCTTTTCCATGGCAACTGGAGGTAGACTCCTTTTTTTTCTTGGTTTGGGAGTGGATGTGTGGGTAGGTGTAGGAGTCTTGAGTACTTGTTTATGATTTTGTGCTTGTGGGGTTTGTAATGTTGACAGCAGTGGGACTTTGTTTTCCTTTGTTTCAGAGCAGAAAGCCTTTAAGAGATTTACTTACAGATCCACATGTGTGGCAGCTTGGGTTTCTACCCTCCACGAACACTGACAGGTGAGTACCATCCGAGAGATCGATTAGATCGGGCAGCTGGTCAATATGGTCCTGCTTGCATTGCAAGGTCAGTTCCATACTTAAACTTAACCAGTTTTACTTGGGTAGTTTCTTGACCTCCAATATTGCGACTTCGTCTTCTTCTAAACCTGCAAACATGGCCGCCACTAACCAGGTAATGGATATTTCTGGCGACACATTCAGCACCCTAATCTTGGCAAGACATTGGCCACGATAGCTGTGGATTAAGAAAAAGTTGTCATTCCTCAAAGTGGTTGAGGAATTACATCTAGCTTCTTCTTCCGTCCCAAATCTCAACTCAATGGTTCCAAACTTCTTTCTTCGGGCAATGCGGGTCTTTTGTTCCCACACCCACCCAAGGCATTTTTGTACTTCGCTCTCAGGAACATTTTCCACCCGCCGAGACTTGACTCCGATGCAACGGTCTGTTACCATGCATTTTGCGATATTTTCTAATACGTCCGATGGAGGGTTTAGATCTACTCTTCTCCCTTTTCTTTTTACAATTATTTTTGCCAATTTTAATTCTCGATCATCTATGTGGAAACTTTCCATATTTCTCGCCGCTGACGCAAAAGACGCAGAGTCAACATTTGCGTTTTTATGTTTCATTTCTTTCGTATTGTTGAAGATGTTACTGTTGTTGTTGTTATTGTTGTTGCTGTTGCTGTTGTCACTGCTGCTGCTGTTGCTGTTGTTCTCGTTGTCGACACCGAAAGTTTCGATGTTGCTTAGAGACGAAACATTTTCGTCTCGGTGACGTCATTAAATTTAGGCCATTCGATATTTATATTCTCAAATTTTCCCTCGTTCTCAATTTCTTCCGACAAGGAGCGCGTTCCTTTGTCGAATGGTTATTTTTTTATCAGCCATCTTTAAATAATTACAAAAAATTGCAAAATATTTGTTTTTGCCGAAAGCAGTTAAAAATTTTAAAATTATTGAAACGCACCCTCTGCAAAACAGGGGGTGTTTCTACAGAAAAATACTATCTGCGCAGTCCACACAATCTCAGAAATGTAATGGTAACAATAGAAATGAAAAGACGGGCCCTAGAAGACCGAAAAGATTACAAGCGCTTTTTCAACTTATGGAGTACAAAAGTTCTGTGACTTCACAGTATGGCGGCCATAATAATAATAATAATAATAATAATAATAATAATAATAATAATAATAATAATACAGCAAATATTCTGCTCAATATCACAGATTTGCTTGTCACTTGTTTGGCCTTAACCAGTTGAGCATGTCCCTTAGTGGCTGATGATATGTGCATCTCTGATCACGAGCAGAAGTAGTGGGGGAGCATCATAGCCATGTGTTGAGAGGGACTCTTTGGGGTTTGAATAATTCACCTCTGGAAACCTTATTCAGGGACCTTTTGAGTGGGATGGGTTACTCAACCAGAAGAAAATTCTAACAGGGCCCCACCTGCAAGGTCATGTGCTGTTTATCTTGATATGAGATCACCATGATGCGCACATATGGTTGTGATGCATGTGCCTAGTGTACCCTTATCAGACTGGTAGTCATGATGGGTATTTTGGTGTCCTGTACCCATATATGCGTGTATATATACATGTAGAGGTAGGTACGTACATATGTGTATATATATATATGCATATGTTTTATTTATTAATATATATATGCATATGTTTTATTTATTAATATATATACATATATACATACATATATATATATGAGAGAGAGAGAGAGAGAGAAACAAAGAGAGAGAAAGAGAGACTAACAGATAAAAGAAAAACTGCATTCATGCATACATACATAAATATATACATACGCGCACAAATGTACATTTGTATAAAAACACATATATATACATACATATATGCATATATATGTATATATTTACGTATATGTATGCACACACACACACGTACACATACATACATGCATGTATATATATATATATATATAGAGAGAGAGAGAGAGAGAGAGAGAGAAAGAAAGAGAGAGAGAGAGAGAGAGAGATAAATATACAGATAGACAGATAGATAGATAGACAGACAAACAGACAGTCAGACAGACAAACAGGTAGATAGATAAATAAACTGATTGACAGACAGACAGACAGACAGACAGACAGACAGATAGATAGATAGATAGATAGATAGATAGATAGATAGATAGATAGATAGATAGATACATAGATAGATAGATAGATAGATAGATATAGATAGATAGATACGTTGGGACATATAGAGACTGCATTAAAATCAAAACAAAGCATTTAACTTTTGGGGCTAAGCACTCACTTATGAGCCAAATAGGAATTATGTCGGCAGGCGGCTTGCTAGAAATGACAACCCCACTCCCTTAAATCGTACTTTTTCGCCTTAATCATAGGAAAGATCACACTGGATGATATTGTTTGAGATTTTCTGTTATAAATACGAGCTTTTCATGGCCCAGATGCATGTGCCTACTTGAAAGCTGATTTGTAGTTATACAGTAAATACTACTACTACTACTACTACTACTACTACTACTACTACTACTACTACTACTACTACTACTACTAATAATAATAATAATAATAATAATAATAATAATAATAATAATAATAATAATATAATAATAATAAAGAAATATTAACTGGAAGCAACAAGCGAAATAAGTTTAGCTAAACGTAAAAACAAGAAAAAAATAGCAAAAAACAAAACAAAACTCCAGTCGTTTTTACCTCTACCCCCTCCGCTAAATAATCCACCCCACCACATGACATGAACAGAGTTTATATGGCAAATTAATCGATCTGTGGGCTAATTGTCGCCACTGATGTTGCTGTTGTTCTTGTTGATGGTGACTGCTTAGTCATAAACATTGTTGTTCTTGTTATTATTATAGTTGTTGTAGTTACCAGCTGCACCTTAATTTTATGAAGGCCCACCCCCTGTTTCTCTACTTCCTTCGGTTTCATCAAAGACTTTAATAATAATGCACAGTACATAAATTTGCGAGTAAAATATAAATTTTCTGGTCCTTAAAGGTTTTTTTTGTCAGACAAAGTCTTTGTTGAACTGTGGCAGCCTTTTGGTCATTCTCCTTAAGTCTAGGGTTGAAACGAATGTAATGAGCTGATGGAAGTGGCGAACGAAATACACTAGCATCAAATGTAAGGTGAGTATCACAAGGTAACGGAAACGGTGCAGAGACGTTTTATCTCTGTAGGGTCGATAAAATAAATAGTCAAACAATCAGTAGGATCAATTGATTCTTCATGCGTCTCTAAGAGAAAAATATCTGGCTCTGTGGAAAGCTAAGTGAAACCATCATGCGTGAACCTTATCACAACAGCTGAGTTGATAAAAAAAACGCGATCCTTTTTAACTGAGGAGATATTAGTTTATGTACTGCACTGGAGCCTAGCCTCAAACACCCGGCACAGTTATTTCAATGAAGACCAAATAATCAAACATCATAGGGACACAACATACGGCTGAGTAGTAACAAGCAAGTAATATTTATATTCCACTTAAAGCCAATGCTGTGTTAGAACATGGAATACAGCGTTATTTACCCAGAGTGAACCTCCCATAAGCACTCGAGGTGCATAACATAAACACGAGTGCCTTTATGCATCACATGTCCATTTGAGAGGTTCTCTCTGGGTAAATAACGCAGTATTTTGTGTTCTGAAACAAGGACCAGTTTTAAGTTGGGATAAACATTACCGCTTGGTTATTAATACTGTTTCTGTCGCTATCAATTATTTTCAATCATGTTTTCTGGTTTATAGTAGCGATGGAAGAGTTATACAGTAATGTTAGAGCGAATTACTTCGTCAGAAGGGGAAGGTAACACGAATAACCGGTTTCAGAACCATTCCACTGTTATTCTCTGGCCGAAATACCTGGAATAGAGTGGACTCGGCTAAAGGTATCTAAGGGTCAATTGAAGTTACTAAACCAGGCAATAGACTAGGTTTCCCAGCCAAGAACCTTACAATCTATCCGACAGATCTTCGTAGTTCTCTCTTTCACTTCACTCGAATCCACAATAGTTATTCACGAATCTAATAACTTTGTTAGGAACTAAAATTATTTTTGATGATTTTTATGGATTTAAAACAAAGAATATCTATCAATAACTGAAGTCGAATTAGAGAACTAATACTTTAAAAATTCTACAATAAGTTTCATAACTCATTACTCATTAGATTACTCAGATTACATGGGCATCACTGAAGAGCCCTTGTGTTTCTTGTTTCGGTAGAGGTTCCAGCTAGAAGGGCATACCTCTTTCCAAATTATACTCGTCAAAATCATTTAGACTCAACGATACATTCAAGGAAACATTCATGAATTTTAGAGTGTCACCATTTTATATAACAACTGGTTGTTCCTCAGTTGTGTCTGTTAGAAAATTATGAGTTAATCATATGTTGCTGTTGTTGCTTGGCCCAACCTATGAGTCGTTTCTTATCGAGTAGACTCATGAACAAAGACGTTAGTCATAAAGATATTCAGCTCAACACTGTAAGTTCGGTTCACCGCGACGCGTTGTGTCTTTAAGCGAGACTCTTTATTTCGCATAATTCTAGTACACTCTGCTGGCAAAAACGAGCTGCACCTCTATTTCGTGATCACGTGATATATACATATATATACATACATATATACATACATATATTACATATATACATATATATACATACATATATACATATATATATACATACATATATATACATATATACATATATATATATATATGTATATATGTATGTATGTATACATATGCATTTGTGGGTATGCGTGTGTATGTGTGAGAATTTATGTCGGTATTTGTCCTCCACCACCGCCTGGCAACCGGTGTTTGTGTGTTTATGTCCCTGTAACTTAGCGGCTCGGTTAAAGAGACCGATAAAATAAGTACCAGGCTAGGAAACATAAAAGTAGTGGGGTCGATTCATTCGACTAAATATTCTTGAAAGCGGTGCCCCAGCAGGGCCGCAGTCTTATGACTGAAACAAGTAAAAGAGTAGATGTGAGGTGATTTGTAAGTAATCGAAAGCACTGGCTTGAGACTTGAGAGTAGACTGAACATGTAAAGCTCGCTGGTTCAATCCCAGTTCACGGTAAGATGATTAGATTCGCTTTAGCTTCTGAAATTATAACTAATCGAAATTTTCTTTAGTTTGGCTTAATTAGGTGGTGGTGGTGGTGGAGGTGGGTGTGGAGGTGATACAGAAGGACTTTTCAGGTAAATGGATAGATACCAACGCATAACCATCATTACAATGATTTCAAATTATGACAGAGGGTGAATGCGATCAGTCGATTGTAGTACTTAACTGGTATTTATTTCATCGTCCCCGAAATGATAAAAGGTGAATTGAATCTCAACGGAATTTGAATTCAGAACATATAAAGCCGGAAGATATGATGCTAAGCATTTTGTCCGGTGTGCTAACGATTCCGCCAGTTCACCTCCCTTATAATAATAGCAACAACAACAACATCAAGATTGCGTATTCTTTCCCTTGATCACATATACAAATACAGGCAAGGTGATATCAAAAAGTTCCCAGACTAGTTCTGTAGCATGCCAATAGATGGCAGCACAAGGTTACATCCGCAATGAGAGCAAACAGTGACCTTCATAAGGCAGTGTGCCGAGTGGAATCATTCTGTTTACTTCGCAAGTTGTAAAATTTATGTTTTTGTGATCACGTGTATGCTGTAGTCTGCGATTTTTGCCATGGACAGGAAGCTGGAACAAAGAACCAACGTGAAATTTTGCGCTAAACTTTGGAAGTCTCCTACAGAGACACTGAGTATGCTTCAACAAGCTTACGGTGGCGAAGCGATAGGTTGCACGCATTGTTTCGTGTAGCACGGTCGCTTCAAAAGCGGAAGAACATCCGTGGAAGACGATGAGCGACGTGGAAGACCTGCCAGGAGTGTTAATCCTGGAAATGTGGAAAAAATTCATGAGTTTGTGTATGAGGATTGTCGGAGGACAATCAAGGAGGTTTTGAAGCGTTTGGGGGAGGACATTCGGCGAAAGCAACCGGATCTGTGGAGCGCGAAGAATTAGATTCTTCACGATGACAATACACCCTGTCGCAAAGCTTTCCTCAGTTGTGAATTTCTCACCAAAAAGTAACATGGTATTACTTCCGCACCTGTCCTATCCACGAGATTTAGCACCTACGAACTTCTGTCTCTTCCCCAAGATGAAAATGCAGCTCAAAGGTCGCCGTTTTAAAACCGTCGGAGAGATCCAGAGCGAATCGCAGAAGGTGCTCGATTCGCTTACGGAAAACGACTTCCAGGCCGGATTCCAAAAGTGGCAGAAACGCTGGAACCGGTGTATAGCTATGCAAGGTGACTATTTTGAAGGAGATGATGCTAAAACTTTGATAAATACGTTATTTTTTTTTTATTAAACATAACTTGTCCGGTAACATTTTTATACCACCTCGTACACAAGCTCAAACACACACATACACATATGTAAAGTGCTGGCCACCACGCTGAAGGTTGTGAATTGCAAGTAATTAACAGAATAATTTCAAGATATCCCAAATGAGAAAAATTTCATAAGAGTTAACGAAAATATTTCCTAGAAGTGATAATTTCGAAATACCAAAAGAAAGAAAAAAGATTTACATTGTAGGTAAAAGAGTAATTCTGATCATTCGTAGCCATGGTAACAACACTGGTCGTATTTTGGCCTTATTTCACTTACTGGTTGCCAAAATCTTAGAACAACTGATGAAAACTTTTCGTGCTCCGCCTAGGCCGCAATTCAATGAATGAAATAAGCAAAAAATAAAAGACAACTGAAGTAAGTTAAAATCCCAACATTGGCATTTCCGAAGAGTCCTTCATAGATTCATCAAGTGTGTGTGTGTGTGTGTGTGTGTGTGTGTGTGTGTGTGTGCGTGCGTATGTATGTGTGCGTGTGTGCGTGTGCGTGCGCGTGTCTGCCAGAGTGTGCGCGTGTAATATGAATACAATAGTAAGAACACGCGGACTAATCTCTAAGGTGTGTATAAATACATATATTTAAGCACGCGTGTATATATTATTGTAGTCGTGCACGAGAGTTGAAATATGTTTGACGGCGACCATTTAACACATAAATCCTTACCACACATAAGACCACACGCGTACAGACACAGCTACATACATAAACACATACACACACACACACACACACACGCAGATTCAGGCACACTTTAACATTTATACTCTTTTATTCTTTTATTGGTGTCTTTCAATGCCTGCGGCCATGCTGGAGCACTACCTTTAAGGTGGTTACTCCATCACATTGATCTCAGTAGCTTTTTCGGTCCTGTAGTTATTTTGTTGATCTCTAAACGGAGAAAAGCTATGTTATTGATACAGACAACATAAACATATTACGAGATAATCGAAATATGTGTATATGTGTGTGTACATATCTATACATACACACATACACATACATATATGTATAGTAAATAATATATATAAGATCGTTTTTTTTAAAATACCAATCATGTCAAGTGGCCAGCATGAGAATAAAAAAACCTTATAGTTATTAATTATTATTAAAATTATAATTAAGGGTATCTAAGAGATACCACCACGCTTGAGATAGCAGTCAAAATTTGACTCTAAAACCACATCAAGAAAAGACGAATAGACAAATAAACTAGCAAAAACTATTGGATAATCCCAGATCTCGATTTCTGGCTTTGCATAAAAATATACTCTGCCTCATCAGTGGGATATATACAAATAGCACATAATTACAAATATATATATTTATATATATATATACAATATACGAATACTTACATATACGCACGTATGTATGCACACGACTGGTTTAATTGCCCGTCTAAACTCCACGTGCTATATGGTCAAAATACCACCTTCTGTTTGTCTTTTCCCCTGGTGCTATAAGAATACTTGATGTGGTTTTAGAGTCAAATTTTGACTGCTATCTCTAGCATGATGGTATTTTTTAGATACCCTCGATTATAATTTTAAATAAATATATATGTGTGTGTGTGTGTGTGTGTGTGTGTGTGTGTGTGTGTGTGTGTGTGTGTGTGTGTGCGTGTGCGTTTGTGTGCGTACAGGACATCACCAACGGTTCAAACAGCATGAAATACGTAACCAAACGAGTTAAATACATAAACAACGAGAAGAAAAGATAGAGAACAGGACAAGTAAACACAGAGAAAGGACCCTTCATGAGTTGTCAGCTGTCTATCTACTGCTCATTTCGAGCATTCAACGACAATATGAGTCTTCAAAGATAGTTGCTCCCATAAATTCTGAGATAAAATTTAGGATTTGTGGAGTGTCAAAGTTGGGAACTTTCTTCTGTCTCCTGTTTCTGAAGAAGAGCTTTGCTCGAAACGTAAAACACCCTTTCTTTCCTTTCCCGAGCGTCTTATTAATACTTTGTATGTACCACGTCCTTGCATTGTTGATTTTTTCTTTTTGTGTTTTTTCTTGTTTTTTTTTTTCGATTAATTATATATAAATGTCCATATTTTCCGTCACCGTGTTGTATACTTTCGAGGTTTTCTTCCAAGGAATCTAATGCGATTGGCTTAGATTTCCCTTGGTTGGCTGCCCAGATTGGAGCAATCTCAAGATTAATCAGCCGAAATTGCGAAGATGATCTGGTTCTTGACTGATGACTGAGAGCTTCGAAAGTCCCGTCTGTGTGTTTTTTTGCCGTCTTCAAAATGTTTCACGTTCTTGTCCCAGTTTGTGTTTTTTTAACGTTTACCTATATATATATATATATATATATATATATATATATATGTATGTATATGTATATATATGGACATTTATATATAATTAATCGAAAAAAAAGCGAAGGAAAAACACAAAAAGAAAAAAGCAACAACGCGAAGATGTGGTGCAAGCAAAGTATTAAACGACGCTCAGGGAAGGAAAGAAAGGGTGTTTTACGTTTCGAGCAAAGCTCTACTTCAGAAACAGGGGACAGAAGAAAGTCCAATCTTTCAGGGTTATTTTTTTTCTACATATTTTCTGTGTAACACACAAACCCAGACATTTTAACAAACGACACAATTACAATATACGGAAAGAAATACACAATGAGTTGTAAAATAAATCCTAGTTCCTTGTCACACGGTTTTAAGATCAAAACTACACTGGAATCTGTTTCATCGAGTCACCATGTAAATTGAAATCGTGTAAAACAACGACCTCTTTTCATCTATGGTAAAACTTATTTTTCATATAACCAAGTTGTGCTCAACCATTTTTTCCCCTTATGGACCCTTTTAATTTCCGTTTGATTTTTGTGGACTCCCTTTTCCATTCGATGTTTACTTTTATAGAACATTTTTTCAAAAATATTTTTTCACCCATCCACTTGTGTAGGTTTGCAATGAAACTCTCTGAAAGAACGTGTTTTAGGGGCCGGAAACTTGTTAAACTTACGTAAAATGCTAGAGAAACAACCGTGCTGTTTGTTGCAAAAGTTTTCCTTGGACCCTTAAAATATTAGTGGATCCCAAATTTACTGTCTTGTTTGTGTGGACCTTCAAAAATCTTATTCAAAGATCTTATGTACCCTGGCTGAGAACAACTGATATGAACTATAAAGCCTACAAAGACCTACACAGGATACTATTTAGGGCTGGTACATTTATGTTATCGCCTAACCACAAACAGCAACAACAGCAGCAGCAGCAGCAGCAGTAGTAGTAGTAGTAGTAGTAGTAGTAGTAGTAGTATTGTGTTTTGGAGTGTTTCAGTGAAGAAAGGGTTAGTTGAGCAGATAAAAAGTGTGATTATACTTGACGTCAGTCACGTGGGCGGTCGAGCGTGAAGTCGGTCCTTCTTTTACTCAACTCGCCTTAACTGTTGGTGCTGGCTCTGCCTCTGTCCCTTCCATTCAAGACCGCAGCATATGCTGTGTACATACATATCTACGCACACTCACACACGCACACTCACACACACAACACACACACACACACACGCACTCATGTCTAGATATATACGTACTTTCATATGCACATACGTACATTCCTGAGTACACACATACATGTGCGTATATTTGTATACGTGCATGCGTATTTGTGTGTGTGTGTGTGTGTGTTTGTGTCTATCTGTCTGTGTAGGGAAGGAAAGAGAGAAGGAAAAGAAAATTTTTGTTCGAATAAAGGTGTTATCTACCGTGTGTTGATTATCAATCACTGGTTTGCCCCAAACCAAATCTGATCAGGCGGACCTTTAATCTTGTGGCCATCCTTTTAAACTTATCACCTTAAAACAATACATTCTCCCTTTTCTGAACGATGAGATAAAGCTTGAAGGAGATTTGACTGCTATTTCTGGCAGTTAGAACGACCATGTAAACGTTCTTTCATTGGGTTGATCTGAATAACTTCTACGCTGAAGTAGAGACATGTTCTTTATCTATCTTCTTAACTTCTCGTAGATTTTAGGTATAATTATACTAATATATTCTAATTTAATTAAATTCTATGTCTTTGTGCAGCTGAAGATTGCTCTACATTTTAAACTGATGTTATGATTGCATTATTCAATTAAATGGAGTTGCATGAAACGATCGTACTGCGTTACCGCCGGATATCCTTGTTGCTTATTTTGATTTTTATCACCTTACTTTGAAATTGTGTGGATAATACCGTTCTATATTCTGGTGCCTCAACTTAATTACCATATTCATCTTAATCTAAATTTTTGCTGAACTCATCTACCATACCCAAATATATATATATATATATATATATATAATATATATATATATATATATATATAGAGAGAGAGAGAGAGAGAGAGAGAGAGAGAGTTGTAGATAGATTGACAGAAGTGTGTATCTGTGTATGTACGTGCGTATGTTTTATGTATGCGTGTGTATATGTATGATGTTTGTTCGTCCTTCGTTTAACTTCAGAATTTCTTGTCAATGGAGAAAGAGTCGATTTTTAACCTAAAAACGCAAATTCAGTGAATGAAATTGAATTTAGACATCAAACATGAGCACCAAAACCATATCCTTCACAGTGTGAGCTAATATTTTGCTTATAGCCTGGAATAGACTTCTTTGGCTATCAATATTACTGCCCCTTAGAAGTTGTCTGGGAATATAACCTAACTTTATTTGTGTGTATAAGACCTCTTTTCTGATGACCAGTTGTGCGACATCTCTAGAATTAAATTCTTGGCCAACAGTCAGGAAATACATTCCGAGCAGTTGCTTTTCAATTCCTATATTATCCGCCTCGTACATACAGACTTGACCCAAGGCTGAGCTTCATCACTTGGCGATCCGTAGATGTTGTTGGAGGAGATATGATACGACATCCAAAGACTGTTTTTGATGTTAAACCTCCGTCACATTGATTTCTTTCTAAGAAAAACAATTGTCTGTATCACTGTTGGTGAGGAACTTTCTGGTATTGGTTGACACTTTTCAAGTTTTAACATAACCCGGATCTCATCTAGCGTCGACTCGACAAGGCCAAACATAGGCATGAGCCGTGCCTGGTACAGAAAGTGTATCATTGGCTATCAAGTTATTGCATGCGGAATATTCCGAGGACCGTATTTTCTTTATCCTAGGATTATATTCTTTGGTTACACGCTCCATGTCACAGTCTCCATCTTAGGAAATGTACAATATATATTATGTATGTGATTGCATGTATGTGTGTATATGTACGTGTGTGTGTGTGCGTGTGTGTATATCTCCAATGCACCATTGAAGTATAGTACCCTGGCCACGACCCCATCTCCAGCTCCATCTCCATCTCCATCTTCAGCTCGAGTATAACCCTGTCCGACAGAGTTTTCTGGGCCCATACTTCACACCTTTATACACACGACAGGAATTAAACGGACAACCACAATCAGACGAACACCATTTTTATGCTACAAGAAGGTAGCCGTACTAAGCACTGCGAACCAACGATGGGTTACTTTCTTCGTAGTCATTCACCATGATGTATTACACACTGGATAACTGAATCCTAGATAGACTGTGAACGTAGATATAATAGACAGTCAAATGTGAAATGACTTTGATCAAGGTCTGCTCTGGTAGGACTGACCTAGGGCTAAACAAAGAAATATTGAAATAAAATAATAAAGAAAACAGAGAGAGAGAGAGAGAGAGAGAGAGAGAGAGAGAGAGAGAGAGAGAGAGAGAGAGAGAGAGAGAAAAGTGAAGGAGGGAAATGAAAATTTATATATATATATAATTAAGGCAGGAAACTATAAAGATAAATATGAATAAAAAGAAAGAGCGAAATTTATAAAAAATTGAAACAAACGGAGTGAAGAATGTGAAGAAAACAAGAAGAAACGAATAAATTGTGAGGTAATAATAGAATAAAATTGTAAAGGAAAAGATTGAGTGGAAGGAAAGAGAGAGAATAGAAGAAAATAAAAGATGATTTGGAACAAAAATTAGATTGGGAAAGGAAGTAAAGAAAGAAAGAAAGAAAGAAATGAAAATAAGACATGACATTATGGAAATAAATAAAAAAGAATCTGGAAAATAAAAGGAAGAGAAAACTGATATGAATAATGAAAAATAGGTAAAAGAAAGAGGTGAAAGAAGAACGAATGAATGAATTCAGATGATAAAATAAGTCAATGGTGGGAGGATAATAAAATGGCTGGCTGGATGAATGATTAAATGAACGCTGAAAGAAAACTAAAACCTAAGCAAGTGAAAGTGAAACAAATCGTATAAAAAGAGAGGCGAGCTGGAGAGAAAGAAAACCATAGGTGTAGGCTTTATAGTACGGTACAACGGACATAATGTGTGTCTATCGTTTATTATAGTATAGATGTTACAAAAGAAATCATACAAACTTATATTATCATTTATAAGATGCTACAAAGAACACGAACAACGTTTTCGCCCTTTAATGGTTCGTTTAATTATGATATTTTCGACAACAAGATTGAGGGTGTTCCCTCTAACGAAGGACGTTCGTTTCCACCCATGCACTTCATTCACACACATGCATACATATATACATATACACGCATACACATGTGTGTAATATATATATATATATATATATATATATATGAGCAAACTACATTCACAGAGACTAGATGTTGAGAGGAAGGGCTGGAAACTGATGCGACGAGGCTGGTATATAGGGTTGTTAAAATGAAGGGGTGTAACAGTGGTTAAGTTATTGGTGGTCGTGGTGATGGTAGGGGTAATACTGGTAGTGGTGGTGGTGCTGGTGCTGGACTGGTAGAGGTGATAGAGTGACAAGCTTTTTTCCTTTCCGCTCCCCTCTCCCCCACCTTTTAACACCTAAAATGTTGTCCAAATTATAGGAGAAGCCCTCTTCAAGCAAACCCATTTCATTGTATTGTAGGATTCAGGGTTGGGGTTTCTCCGCAGCATCGAACCGCCACCAGGAACTCTCTAGATGGCTGGATGGCTTGCTTGCTGGTTGAATGGTTGGTTTGGATCGACAATTCAACGAAAGTGATCATAGCTGACTTTTCCTCATGTTACACCTAAACCTGATATTTTTATTAATGGGCACCAACTAAATTTTGGTACTGATAGGTAGAGAAGGGGGCGGCGGATAATGATGACGATGATGATGATGATGATGATTGCGATGTGGGGTCAGTGGAGGGAGTGGCAAAGGCAATTTACGTTTGGGTTTAGTTTGATGTTTGCTTAATTATTTCATCTCTAAAACGGAATTGTTTTCATCAAGTTTACACTGAACATGAACACACCACCGCTCACGGATTTGAAAACTGTTAAAGAAAAATGTGCACACGTGCAAGCGTGCGTGCGTGCGTGTGTGTGTGTGTATGTGTGTGTGTGTGTGTGTGGTGTGTGTGTGTGTATTTGTGTGTGTGTGTGTGTGTGTGTGTGTGTGTGTGTGTTGTGTGTGTCTGTGTGAGTGCTGTATGTAAGCCGATTTCGATATACACTTTATTATAATTTATTCGAACATTTCAGAATACACTAGAACGATTCCAATTTTAGGAGTTCATAGGAACAATATTACACACACACACACACACGCGCGCATACACACACAAACGCCTACTTTACAAATATACTCTTCTCCATACACACACTAATACGTTAATATCACAGATAACACCAGTTAACGCAGCCACACCCCTCTACTCCTCGGGGTATCATCAATAAACACACCTTCAAGGAAACACTTCGGTACGCATGTATATACACCCACAAGCACCTGCACATTTACATACAAACATACATACAAGTGTATATGTATATGTGTGTGTGTGTGTATGTACTATCTATATATACATACATACATACATGCATATATACATAACACATGTTTGACAGAAATACCATATTATGTGTGTAAATCTAGACGAATCAGCTGGTAAAAGTACAGGCTTTAAAACAACGTGTATATGTGTGAATGTGTGTGCGTGTATATATGTGTAGGTTTATACGCAGACACACACACACACAAACATATATTTATATCTATATGTGTGTGTGTCTGGAGAGAGAGACAGATAGATATTTAGACTTGCAGACAGAGAGATTAACAGATAGATAGATAGATAGATAGATAGATAGATAGATAGATAGATAGATAGATAGATAGATAGATAGATAGATAGATAGATAGATAGACAGATAGATAGATAGATGCATGCGTGTGTAAGTATATATACATACATTATACACACGCGTGGCATATATACACGCACATACACATAGGTTTGTGTGTGTGTGTAGCTATACACACAGATTATGCTTATGAGATTCTGTGTGAATAGGTGGGTATAAGAGTCTATATGAGCATGCGTGTGAATGTGCTCGGATGTGTGTGTGTGTAAGTGTGCGCTATTAATTATGTGTAGCGAGGTTGTTAATAATTGCCAGTTACATGAAATACGATGCCACTGGTTTGACGTGGTCCTTCGATGAACTAATGACCCTGAAATTACCAGCACGTGAAAACGTCTTGAAACACCTACGAAAGAAGGCGAAAATAGACGGAAATAGGCGGAAACAGATGGCAATATGCGGAAATTTTCTGATCAATTTTCTGGTCTTTAAAATTGCGCAGACCTATCATTCCATTTGTGACCATTCCATTTGTGACATTCCATTTGTGACCATCCCATCATTACTCTTTAGACAGTGTATCTAGACGTATATTATTTAATGTTCTTTCTCTATAAAAAGGTTGTATGTGATTTTAAGATTAAAATGCTATTTTTAGCAGGTTGAGTGTGAGTTCCTTAAATAATGGTTCTTGTTCACACACACAAACACACACACACACACACACACACACACACACACATAGAGTTTGAAAAAAGATTAGCGATCTATACGAATCAAATTTTACATATATAAAAGATGGAGGTGGAAATAGCACAGAATTAAGTCTAAGACATTGCAGTTTATATACATATTCTTTTATTCTTTTACTTGTTTCCGTCATTTGACTGCGGCCATGATGGAGCACCGCCTTTAGTCGAACAAATCGCCCCCAGGACTTATTCTTTGTAAGCCTAGTACTTATTCTATCGGTTACTTTTGCTGAACCGCTAATTTACGGGTACATAAAGACACCAGCATCGGTTGTCAAGCGATGTTGGGTGGGTGGGATCACACACACACATATGTATATATATATATATACACGACAAGCTTCTTTTCAGTTTCCGTCTACCAAATCAACTAACAAGACTTTGGTGGGCCCGAGGAAACACTTGCCCAAGACTGAACCCGGAACCATGTGTGGCTATGTGGCTACTTACCACATAGCCACTTCTACACCTATATATATATATATATATATATATATATATATGTGTGTGTGTGTGTGTGTGTGTGTGTGTGTGTGTGTGTGTGTGGTGTGTGTGTGGTGTGTGTGTGTGTGTGTGTATAGTTGTGCTTGTGGTGTGAGGAGGGTAGAGGCATCCATATTCTTCCCTTCAGTTGAGAGCAGGAAGCTTTCGGGTGGTTAGGAATACCATTTATGTGGCACCTTAGTCTCCTGCCCGCCATTGTGGAGTGCAGTTTTGTTCCATTCGGCAATTGAGATCCGGGATCTTTTTCATGTGTTTTTGTTTCACCTGTGGAAGAGGAACTCCAGTCTTCTTCCAGATTATCTTTCCTAGCTATATTTTTTGACATCCAGGAGAGTATCACTTCTCTCCGGGATGATGTTTGCCACATCCTGCCAGATGTACGGCATTAATGGCACGCTGCCTATCTTCACTTTTTCTACCCGTGTTTGCAGATAAGGCGGAATTAAGGGCAATTTTCTCACCTCTATCAGGAATAACAGGGTGTTTAACTGCTAAGACCTCCTTCAGAAATTGTACTTCAAGGGTGCTGGGTTGTCGGGTCTTGATGAGGATATCTATGTTCGCCCATATATTCCTCGTAAACATCTTTCCATTTGGATGTGTGTGACCACTTCCAGGCGTTAGGTTTTGACCGACATACATCTATAAATTATTTTTCGTCCGGCAGTCTTTTCCAGGATCTCTGGAAGCAGCTTTTCGTCCCTCCATTTTCATTATCCCTTCAGTAATTTTAGATTTGTGTGCTTGTCCGTCATGGGAACCAGGACGATATTTGCGGTTACTCCACCGAAAGCTTCAGCGTGTGAAGTACGGGTGTTTCCAATGCCTTAGGTGGTCCCATTGGCAGTTAGGGTGGTGGTGGTGGTGGTGGTGCTAATGTTACCAGCAGCAGAAGTCGTTGTAGAGCTGTTATTCTTTTCAATTTTGGTTGTTGTAGCGGTGATGATGCTGGTATTTTTCTTGTCACCACACAATCCTTTCCTCCTGCTGCGGTTATCGTTGTTGTGACTACTACTACTACTACTACTACTACTACTACTACTACTACTACTACTACTACTACTACTACTACTACTACTACGGTGGTACACTCGATTTTGGCCGTTTGCCTTATTACTACTACAACTACTGCTGCTGTTTTTGTCGTTACTGCTGTTGTTATTGCCACCACGACTGGTTGCAGTGATAGAGCTGCTGCAAGAGTTTGACAAATCGTTGCTGCTGCTGTTTAGGCTCATGTGTTCAGACGGTGTGGTATAAATCAAGGTGAGATTTGGTTGTTATTTCAAGCAACACGAGAGACTGCATACTCTTTTCTTTCAATGGATGATCCATAACGTTATGCATTTTAGCTTTATTTTGCGACTTGATGATTAATCTAAAATTGTTAAATATCCATCTGGACTAAGTCCTAGGTTTACCTTGTAAACTTTCCCTCTCAAGGTATCCCATATCGAAGGATATGACTCCCTAATTCCAGAAAATCGGACTAATGAAGGAGCCACTGTGAGAAATAAAAGTCGAGTCTCACCTCAAATTATATTCTATTGTCTTAAATATGGTGAAAAAAGATGGCATGAATACATATATTAATATATATTACTTGATTGTATGTGTGTGTGGGTGTGCGTGTATAAGTATGTATGTGTGTATGTAAGTATGTATGTATGTATGAATGAATGTATGTATGTCTGTCTGTATCTTAATTTTGACCGATCACATACTTTGCAGCAAGGTTGTGAAAGAAGGCAATTTGTTTTGTTCATCATCTTTTAAATATTCTCTTTTACTCTAGGCACAAGGCCTGAAATTTTTGGGAGAAGAGAGCCAGTCGACTAGATCGACCCCAGTACACAACTGCCACTTAACTTATCGACCCCGAAAGGATGAAAGGCAAAGTCGACCTCGGCAGAATTTGAACTCAGAACGTAACGGCAGACGAAATACCTATTTCTTTACTACCCACAAGGGGCTAAACACAGAGGGGACAAGCAAGGACAGACAAACGGATTAAGTCGATTACATCGACCCAGTGCGTAACTGGTACTTATTTAATCGACCCCGAAAGGATGAAAGACAAAATTGACCTCGGCGGAATTTGAACTCAGAACGTAGCGACAGACGAAATACCGCTAAGCATTTCGCCCGGCGTCCTAACGATTCTGCCAGCACGCCGCCTTCTCATACTTTAAATATTAAGAAGTCTTGCAGATATCTATATTCTCAGCTATCACGATAATTTATAAGGTATGAATTAAGGATTTGTATTCTCTCACCCAAGGGCCCAAGTTCAGCCATATTTTGCTCCAGATAGGATGGTATAGATCCCGTTGCTCCAAGAATAATAGGTATGAAACTGAAAGTGTATGTATGTATGTATGTATGTATGTATGTATGTATGTATGTATGTACGCATGTTGATCGCTACCCACTAAACCTTTTTCCATTTTCTCTCCCTGTTTATTTCTGTGTGCCTTTCTGTCGAAGAGCGTAGGCTCGAAACGTAAAAGATTTTCTCACTTCTCGAGCGTTAAACTAATACATCTGTTTGTTGTCTACAACACCTGCCTTCGTCTTTTGTTTTGTTTGCTTTTTTTATTGTAAATTCCAACTATGTATGTATGTATGTATGTATGTACGTACGTACGTATGCATGTATGTATGTACGTATGTATGTATATATGTATGTAAGCACGCATGTATGTATGAATGAATGTATGTGTGTATGTATGCATGTATGTACATATTCATGCATGGATCTATGTATGCACGTAATTTTTGATAAGCCTTGACAGAGAAACTTCGAAGTAACAGACGTCTAGAATTTTGAAGGGATGTATTGGGAAGGAAAAAGAAAGATAGATAGATAGATAGATAGATAGATAGATAGATAGATAGATAGATAGATAGATAGATAGATAGATAGATAGATAGATAATAGATAGATAGATAATAAAGAGAGGGAGAAAGAAAGAGAAGAAGAGAGACAGACAGACGTATGCTCGTGAATAGAAAAATGTTTGTACATATATATATATATATATATAATATATATATATATATATATATATATATATATATATACATATACGATTGAAAAAGTTGACGCTAATTTTTTCAATAATGAATACCACAGGGTGAACTCTGAGGGTGGACGAGGTTTATATTGTACTTTACTATGTTCTTAACGGAATATACCATAACTGTGTATGTGTGTGTGTATGCATCTATATATATATATATATATATATACATACACACACACACACATATATATATATAGATAGATAGATAGACGCATATATATACACACACACAGACGCACACACACACACATATATATATATATATATACATGTACACTTACATAATGCACACACATATATACATACATATACATACACTTACATATGTATATATCTGTGTGTAAAGAAATAGATAGATAGATAGATAGATAGATAGATAGATAGATAGATAGATAGATAGATAGATAGAGATTCACTTTTAACGTATATAATTGTTTTTGTTTGTATGTGTTTCTAATTAGGTGTGCGAGTGAGCATGTGTATGTATGTGCATAGATTTGCACGTGCATGTGTGTTTGAGTGTGTGTGTGTGTGTGTGCGTGTGTGTGTGTGTGCATGTGTGTGTGTATGGTGCTTAAAGTTTTTACTCATGATAAAAAAATAATCGATAGCAGAAGTCACGTGTTACCTAGCTCTCGGCCAAATAAACGCGTATTCATTGCAGTTTTGGGTTTGTCCTTGTCTCACCAAGTACTTCCGTATCTTTTACCTGCTTTCCTTTCCTTTCTTCTTCTTCTTCTTCTTCTTCGTTTTGATTATATCTATCTCCACAGAGCATCACGGTTGGGTCCGCCCTTGTCCTATACCATGTTGTGTGTGTGTGTGTTGTACAGCACACTTGTCCGTCGCGACGTTGCAAGAAGACAAGATGGCGACCGTGTCGCGAAATCGGTGGCTCACATGACACGTGTGGCTAATGGCATTTCACACCAGGGAGACACGCCGAAGAAGTCCTGGTGGGATACGGAGAGGGATGTGGTAGAGAATGGATAAAAAAAAAAAAGGGGGATAAAAGGCGGCGAAAAAGATAGTTGAATAAATAAATGAATAAATTTAATAAAAAAAAATAAAGACAACTAAAATTTATTCACACTAAATGCACACGAAACATACAAAACAAATACAGAAAACAAGTGTTAAAAAAAACGTAAACTAAACAACATTAACTGCCTCCCACCCACCCCTCCTATCACTGAAGTGCCAAAATAATAATAATAATGACGATGATAATGATGATGATGATGATGATGATAACAATACCACCACCTCCTCCTCCACCACCAACGCTGCTGCTGCTGCTACTACTACCACCACCACCACCACCACCACCACCACCACTACTAATTATTATTATTATTATTATTATTATTATTATTTTTATCATTATTATGATGATGATGATGATGATAATGGCAATTTGCATTTTTAAATAAAAATAATGATAGTAATAATAATAATAGCTTTTTTAAAATTTTTATTTGCCAGAAGGGTGATGGATTACAAAGAACACTACTATAAAACTGTGTGGCAAAAACAGTGGGGGTGTGTTTGGGGTGGGGCTTCATCATGAGAAAAAAAAATCAAAACAATAATGATATAATAGAGATGAGAATGGTGATGATGATGTTGATGATGATTATGATGATGGTGGCGGTGGTGGTGGCTTGAGCGAGCCCATAACAAGAAACATAAACAGCATCTATATTATCAAATATTACTTGATAACTGTATTTATCACCATCATCATCATCATCATCAAATTCCCTACCACTGCCCCCTCCCCTTGTCACTCTCCTTATCAATAGTGTTGTTGTTGTGTTGTTGTTGTCGTCGTCATTATTCTCCGTCATTCTCTCTTGCAGGCAAAAAGACAATTAGGCAAATCGTTGATCTCGTAGCTGGTATTATTTATGATTATCATTAAACAGAGGCAAGAAGCGGTGAGTGAGGCAGGGGAAAAAGAGGGAGGAAATAAGCTTCCGGCGAGCTAGGCCCGCGTCCAGGGTTCGATTTCAGTTGAAGCCGTTTGAAAAGATTTGCAATGCTAACGCCGCTGGGGACCTCATACACATCACCCAATATGAACAACAATCCCCTATTATCCTGAGATATTTAGGGGTCCAGTAAAAGAAAAGAAAAAATATTTAATTTAGAAGACGAAGGCGGTGTATAGCATAATCGGTAGAGCATCGGACAAAATGCCTTGCGCTTAGCAAAGGCCTTTTATAAGATGAGTTCAACTCGCGATGGCGTCGACTTCGCCTATTATACTTTCGAACAATGTTACCTTAAAATAGGTCTTATGGACACTGCAATACCAAAATCCAGGTAAAATTATTTTTCTGTAGAATAATTTTGTCATATTTCGACAGGGGTGCATAAGAGCACCGGAGTCAATAACATAAAGTGGTTGGGATCAATGAAATCAATTAAATATTGAAAGGAGTCCGAAAGGAGTCGCCACAATGGCTTACATCTGTGTTGTTGCTGGAGATCATTGTTTGATCTAAGAATATGGCGCCGGATAAGCAGAATCACAATTAGAACGTCGAATACAATGATTGGCAGCATTCGCTCTGTGTTCGACTTCATATTTTGTCGAGGTGAACTTCAATTTTATCCTTCAAGGGTTGGTAATTTCCCTGTCAAGTTCTTATCGATTTAATCGTCGAATCTTCCACTCAGAATCGCCAACCTTCCGCCTGAATTACAAAGATTATATCAAAAGGCTTCGCCTCTTAAGGGGTTCTGCGACCTGTTATCGACCCCTATTCAGATGCGAAAATACTGTCAAAGTTACGCCGGAAATATTGTTGATGTGATTTGACTCCTGATCTTGCAAACCTAGTCAGAGTCGTAGCAAGGGATCTCAACACCTGGGTGGGGAAGGGGTGGGGTCAAATGGACCAAATACATTTTTGGCACTCACACCTTCATTTGCAGATATTGACAAGAGGTTTTGTGCCAATACATGTTTACCTCCTCCCGCTTTCGTGCCGTCTCACTGCGTCTCCAGATCTCTAATCAAAGGTATTCCAGCCGTGACCATCACATACGTTAGTGGCATAGATGCGCATTTGTGTGTGTACACACACACATACACACATACATATGTGTATGTATATATGTGTGTGTGTGTGTGTGTGCGTGTACAGGCACATACACACACGCACACACACACACACACACACACATGCACACGCACGCATACGCACACACTCAGCAGCTCTAATACTGCAAACGTTTACCGATGTCACATACTTAATGTAATTTGTTTATACGCTTATTGGTTGCAGAATTTCGTCCGGGGGAAAAGTCTTTTAAGAGGCCGAGTGTTAAAAAACATTAAACGTATCTCATGACCAGGCGAAACGAATCGCCCCTTAGCTGAACCAGAACGGTGGATGTCGAGATTGCGCAGTTATTTCAGCTCACCGGTACCGTATAACCGAGTCAGGTCGAAACGAATTAGAATCGCTGGTCAGAGGTATATATACAGATATTGTAATGTCTATTCGCTGATGTGAAACAGCGCCGCACAAGTAAAAGAAAATTCAATTTTGAGTTAGAATAACGTAAATATTACTGATATGTTCTGATAAGCAGAAATAACAAGCGAGATATCGATGTCCATTGTTCTCGTTCACCTATGAGGAGATTTGTTTCGTCTGGTTTGAGGTATTCAGTGGGGTTTTTTTTTTTTGTTCTTTTTACATCTTAAAAGGATTCTGTATTTTCTGAGATGAGGAATTTTTATATTATACATTAGTCGCAGTGGTGTCCTCATCGTTGTTACCTGAAATGATTTCACTCTGACACTGCCTACGGTCAGAGCGTAGTGAATAAAGGTGCTAGTTAATGCAGTGCAGGTTCTTTGATGCTGTGCAGTCACCTTGAAGTTCTGAGTTCAATTCCTTGCAAAGCACTAAGGTAAATCGCAAGAGACTTAATCAAGGCTGAAGTGTACAACAGCCGAAACGTTGTAAAAGCAACAACCAAAATGAAGACAACGCTCCGACGAATACAGAATATCTTAAAGCGACTTTTCCCTGGTCGAATTCCGCAACCAATAAACGCATAAACAAAAACACATGCATTAAGTATGTGACGTCATTAATACATATACATGCATACATTCATGACGTCATTTAAAATAGAAAATTATGTTTCTCAACATAGGCGCAGGAGTGGGTGAGTGGTAAGAAACTTGCTTACCACAAGTTCCAATTTATAATTTCAATGGAGGCAATACCAGAAGAAAACTAGAGGAACATAACCTATTATCCAATAGAATATTCAATATATATGTGTACTTCCATTGGACCTCTATAAATCAATATAAAGTTCCAGATAATACAGTATTAAAGCATACAAGTATATAAACATATAAATATAAATATATAAATACATAAAATAGATATACAAATAGATATAAAATAGATATAAAACGTCGATATGATATAATATCAAAAATACGTATTCAAAAATATTCAGAATGTTCATATATATAAGCATACAGGTAAAATATAAAACATCAACATAATATAAGACTTATTGAATTAATAATATACACGATAATTATTAATTCACACAAGATACAGGGTAATAAAATTCACAAGTTACAACACGGAGTCCAGTGGAAAATTTGAAATTATTACAACATTAATAGGACATACTAATACACGAAGATAATGTTCCATCGACGGGCCGTTTCGGAGACGTGTCCGATAATACGATATCAATTTCATATTTTAATGAAACAGACACTCCCCTCACCAGGATGCTTCACAAGACACAATGATAGCCAACATATAAAAGGACAACTTACTTCGTTACATTCTAGTCAATTTCAAAAAAGTCTTATTGACAATTCACTAATCCCCTTATAAAACAGTTATATTAACTCATTAGCATGACCTAGTATATTGAATTAAAGGCCTGTGTTAAGCTCATTTCAGACCATTCTATTATAGTATTTTTTTATTATTGTATTTTTAATTCCATTCCAGTGCTTATCTGAAGTTAGCTATCCTAGTTCAAATCATACCAATTCAATCCTTACCGACATAAAATACTACCTACTAATATTTACTTCATTAATTATAATATTATTTTCATTTACATTTTAAATTTTAAATTACAGATTTTAGATTTTAGATTTTAAAATCTACATTATCATCTTTATCCTTACTTCGAATTAGTATTATGAATTTTTTATTATTATTACTCTTATTCTTATCCTTATATTTATTTTCATTTTTAAATTTCTTTAAAAACGTCGAGTGTATCTTATGTGTGCAAGCCGTAATTGCAACAGTAAATTTATTTAGCATAGCATGATTGTAAAGTATGCCTCCATAATACATAATCCACATCTAGTAGATCCGATACCAAAGGGAGGGGCGTGAGCCAGGATGGACCAAGATAATTTGAATTCTATACTCTTTTCCCTAAGGTCGTTTATAAACGATGCCAATGCGGTGGATGTCCTATATTTTGGATCCTTAAAAGAACTAAGGTGACTCCTATACCTTTGCTAGAAGTCTATCGTGCTACCGACATAGGTTCTTCTTTGGCCATTATGAATTTGTACGCTACATTTATAAATTACATTATTCTGACAACAATTTCCATTAACCGGACATTTTGAAGGGTCCCTACAATTACACTTTACTTCCCATTTATTGGGTTTATTGCTAGCATTACTTAACATACCACTTTCTCCCGTCTCCCCATTGTCAGGATCGACCGCATTCATTTTACTTTCATTCAAACCTTCATTTGGATTATTTGTTTTACTGATATTATTATTATTATTATTACTATTATCATCATTACCGCTGCCATTCTTACTACCATTACTCATATCAACGTTTGGATTTCTTTTACACCTTTCATATTCCTTTTCACAGGCTTCCTTAATGCCGTTACTAGTATCTATAGTGCCATTAATGAGTCGCATATTATTAGATTTAATATTCTTATCAATATTATTGTTATTGTCACCATTATTAGGACTACTATTATCACCATCATCATTATTATTATTATTATTTCTATCATTACAGTATGATAGACCCCAGATTGGGAGTAACCGAATAGGCCAGCTTTATTGATGATTTGTTACAAATAGTGTAGTATTTTTGATGCTTAGGGAAATTTCCTTCAACAATTTGAAAAATAATTTTGGAAGACCTTTCACTCTTAGTGAAAAGGGAGGGGCAAACCAAATTACCTGACGGACTCTAGATTTTGTATTTGAAATTGGCTTGCCAGATAATATTTGTCTTCTATTGCAATACGTGGAGTAGTTTATGATCTTACTCTTATTTACATTCAAATCCGCATCTACATTTTTATTTTTATTTTTATTTATATGTATATCATTGTTTTGTTTAAATTTTTGTTAATTTTTCTTTCATATTCACAGTTACTTACATGTTCATTTGTTATTGTATTAACATTATAATTCATTTCAAATCTAGAATGTTTATTACCACTATCTCTACATCTGTTATTATCTTTATCATCCATTGAGCCGGTATCAGCACTATTTTCACTACAATTTTTATCACTATCATTAGCTTCATTTTCAACTTTATTCCCCTTCCTTGTATCATTATTATTATTATTATAGTTCGTACTACTGGTCTTTTCCAACTTCATGTGGGCTTGTAGGGTATCAACTGGTTAATTTATATAATCCGAAGTCTGTTTCTTATTGTCCATAATATTAGCTATTGGAAAATGCTTAATTTTTAATTTTGTATTAAGCGTATACGTAATACTATTAGTAAATCTGCTTAGTTTTAAGGCATTATTATAAATAGGGGCATATTTATTAAATATATTTTCGTTAGCTGATAGGTTTGATACACGTATGGAAATTGCAGTCACAATGCTATTGATGGTTGATATATATCTCTCTCTATATAAACGGCTGTTTGTCTGTGTGTCTGTCAGGTTGTACCCTCACCCTGACCACGGCTTTCAACCGATTCTGATAAAACTTGACACACACATAGCCCAATGTCATAATTCAAAACTAACGCAGCGAAAATTTTGAAAAGTTCCCCCAGTTCTGAAAAAAATCGATAAATTCGACATGGGGTCGAGAATCTAAGCTTTTTATATGCAACACATTTTCTATTGTAGTTTTTGCAACTTGTAATCGATTTTCACCAAACTCATGGTGAAGCTTAATGTTACCCTAAGAAACTTAATTCTGACGTTAGTTTTTCATGCAATACCTTACCATCAGAAAAAGTCGATAAAATCATGCCATTTTGGGAAATCGCGTTCAAATTCAAGATGATATATTTTCGACAATATCTTTCACAAATTGGCAGGAATTTTTAAAATATTCACAGCGAGCATCATGTCTGCTCCAAGGAGCTATATGGCCCTTTTTATTCCAATAGGATACTTTATTACTGGAAAAAATCGGTTAATTAAATCATATGTGGCACACATAGCAAACCGATTTGTGTATTAAACACAAACCACAGACTGACCTTTTTGACTCTCGGAACACGTTGGGTAAGTATCCCAAAATGTATAAAAATGTACAAAAACAGCAAAAAAGCGGGCAGCAATGTGAGTGACAACAACGAAAAAGTCAAAAGTGACCAAACTGAACAAACGAATGGAAAAGGGTTTTTGGTGCACACGACAAAAGCGGTTTATAATAAACCAAGAGTTTACAAGTAGCGTCCGAGGACCCTTAGGGTACGTCAAAAATTTAAGGTAAAACGTTTGGGGTGGTAGTTATAAAGAAAGTTTAAACAAAAAAAAGTATTCGAATAACTTGCGGCTGCAGCAGCTATTAGAAGTGGCGGTGTTGGGGGTAAAGTCTCGAATGTAATTTCTTCCTGGGAGGAATTGGTTGGGTTGAATTATCGATAGCTGTTTGATAGTTATTTGGGAGTGAAGAGAAGACATTGCAACCTACACATGCACCTTCGTTCCCTAGAGGGAAAAGGACTAGATTGGGATTAGTCGTTGCCTACTAGGGGCTCTTACATACCCGGGCAACGCCGGGCTATGCTGCTAGTATATATATGTTTGTGTGTCTATGTTTGTTCCCCACCACCGTCACTTGACAACCGATGTTGGTATGTTTACATCCCCGTAACTTAGCGGTTCGGCAAAAAGAGACCGATAGAATAAGTACTAGGCTTACAAAGAATAAGTCTTGGGGTTGATATGTTCGACAAAAGGCGGTGCTTCAGCATGGCCACAGTCAAAATGACTGAAACAAGTAAAGGATTAAAATATTAGAAAAGATTAAAAGATTAGAGTCAAATTTTAATTATCTAAAATTCCATTCCTCACCATACCCTACATACCGGAATCCATTTTGTCATAAAGTGTTCGAGCAGTTGGCTCTCCGGGATATTTTCCCAAACATTCTAATAAACACCTGTTTTGTTACCAGGTTCATTTGTTCTTATCATTAAATAACGTAATTGACACCTATGAGGGTATCACGATTGAACTGGTGATTCTCGGCGTTCGGCAAGGAAGATTCAACTGAATTACCTGCTCCTGAATAAACGTATAAGTGTCTGAGTATTCCGCAGACGTGTAATAGAATCTTTGTCACGCAGTTTTGAAGAACAAGTACAATACACCCGACGGGCTTCTATGCAGTTTCCTTCAACCAAATTTCAGTCGCAACATATGGTACACCCAGAGTTATTGAAAATGACATCTACCCGTTGATGTCATGCCACGGGATTGAACCCAGGAGCTTGTAGTCACGAAATAAAATTGTTAAACCTTCAACCTTACTACACCTGCGTCACTTTAACATTTCATACGTGTTAATAAGGGAGCCACTACGTGGTCACATGGCTTGCTAGAAACAACCATCAAATGTCATTCAAACGAAGGGCAAGGACTGATGGATATTCTAGTCTAAGTTATCTTTAAAAAATATGGAATGGTCGTGATGGAATGTCTTTGAGCAGAGATCTGCTTGGTCAAGGGTGACCGAGGGTTAAACAACAGTACTTCAGTTTTACACATAAGTCATTTTGTTTCTCTTTCTTTCCCCCTCTCTCTCTCTATCTCTCTGACTCTCCTCTTTTTATTTTCTTTACTACTCCCTCTTACCCCTATTTTTCAATCCCTTCTTTTCCTCCCCCTCCACACACACTCTCTATCTCACAGCCACTTCCCCATCCCCCTACAGCCCACCCCACACACAACCAAACTCTTTTATTTTAACATTCAACATAATCAAATTCACATCAAACCAACAACGAAAGAGATAAAAGGAGCAGGGGTCGCAGAGGAGAGGCGGTGCCACCTGAATGTGCCGCCATCATCCTCTACCATTTACACTTAATTGGACTCGATTCAACACTTCCAGCACACACTTCCCTCACATTTTCCAGCTCCCTTTTTCATAGTAGTAGTAGTAGTAGTAGTAGTATTTTGCTGTTATTGTTGAAGGTAGTGTTGTTCTTGTTATCGTTGCTATTAAATTATATGTGAAGGCGCATGGTTTAGTGGTTAGTGTGTTCGGTTCACGATCGTAAGGTCATGAGTTCGATCTCTGGCGACGCGTTCTGTCCTTGAGCAAGATACCTTATTTCGCATTGCCCCCAGTCCACTCAGCTGGCAAAAATGAGTTGTACCTGTAATTCAAAAGGGAACCAGCCTCGTGACATTCTGTGTCACGCTGAATCTCCTTGAGAACTATGTTAAGGGTACGCATGTCAGTGGAATGCTCATCCGCTCGCACGTTAATTTTACGAGTAGGTTTTTTTCCGTTGATCAGATCAGCTGGAACACTCATCGTCGAAACCGACGGAGTGTCAACAAAAGTAAATTAAAATATATTTGCACGTAATTTAATATACACAGAACTTCAATAGGAACGACTATAAGTTTCATGGACAAGAGTCGAACGAGGTTATATAGCGTGTCTTGTATTATCAGGCAACAGGCTATTCAAGCTCGTCCGATTATTGCATTATCCAAGCATGAAACTTTTAGTAGGTCACATTTAAATCTTATTTATATCAAATGAGATTTACCTCTCATTGGATGGAATACGTCTTTGTTCATTCATCTCACTAATAACGGAACGTGTGTGTGTGTGTGTGTGTGTGTGTGTGTGTGTGTGTGTGTGTGTGTGTGTGTGTGTGTGTGTGTGTGTGTGTGTGTGTGTGACTGCATGCATGCGTGTATGAATGTATAAATATATTTTAATATAAGTATATATACATACTGAAGAAGGTTGAGGCCTTCGGGCCAGAATCTGAAACCATGGTATATGAGTATCTAAATGGCATATTCATTAGGTGTGCTTTTCTTAATGTCTTAATTCCTTATCCATTTCCTGCCTACTGTTGGTTTTCTGTTGTTTGATGCCTTTTAGCAGTTAAATTAGGAATTTAGCTCCTATTTCTAAACAGGTTGATGTTTTTTCCGCATCCTTATGCCTCGTGCTAACTTTAGATTTTTTAGCTATATAATGCTGTTTGACCTGTTGAACTGCCTGTGCTACTGCTGTTAATATTATTAATTAAAAATATTCACTGCAGATGATGTTAACAATAGTAACATCTTACTTCGAGTGTAAATACTCGAATGTTTTTGCTTGTATATGCATATGTGTGTGTGTGTGTGTGTGTGTGTGTGTGTGTGTGTTGCGTATGCGTGTGTGTGTATGCTTGAGTGTATGTATGTTTACATTCTTAAGCTTCCTCTCACAATTAGTTCTTCGAATATTTAATTTTCTGTCACTTCTGATTCGTATTGTGTTGTGCATAAGGAAATATATATCGTTTAATTAATGACGAATCGTCAAAGAGTAGATATGCAAATTAATTCAATTAATTGAAAGGGGTTCAATCCTGCCTGAGAATTACGTTTAAGGCACACGTGTCTGCAATGAGCTGGTGATTCAGTTGCACCATCAACTGGATACTCACCGTGGAAACTGACGAAGAACCATCTGTGTGTGTGTGTGTGCGTGCGTGCGTGCGTGCGTGTGTGTATGTGTTTATGTGTGAGTGTGTGTGTATGTGTGTGTGTGTGTGTGTGTATGTGTGTGTGTGTGACTCGATTAAATTTATTTAGAAAATTGTTATTTTTAAATCTCACAACGAGAGATATTCAGCAACAGTACTTTGTGGTAAAGATTGTTTGCCAACATAACAGGGCAGTCCTGGTTTAGGACGAATGTTGCTGTAATTCAGCCCCAGGAGACAGCGTCTCCAGTTGGCTATACAACACGATCTGTGTTCTTATATTTTCGAACAAGAGAATCGCGATACACTGATATTGTTTTGAGCTGAGTGGGGTTGCTAGATTCCCTTTTTCGAAAATATAAGGACACAGATCGTGTCGTATAACCAGCTGGAGACGATATCTCCAGTGTCTAAATTACAGCAACATTCGTCTTATACCGGGACTGCCATGTTATGTTGGCAAACAATCTTTTCTCTAATTTTTTTTTAGTTCTATAATTTGTTTCTTTGAATCCAGGATAGAGTCACAGGAAAGAAAGTCACTTGAAAAAGAAAGACAGCATGAACAATGGAAAGCTTTGAGCTCGATGCCCTTGTAAATCAATAACTCTAGTATCTAGAGAAAAAAATAATTTTTACGCTTCCCCCTATGTAATCTATCGACAGTCATAACTTACCTCAAAGAAGCGTTCGTCGACACTATGTGCAGCTAAAAGAACGTCTCGTGTGTTGCTCGACGGGAAAATCACAAGACGATGGCAGAGTTTCTTCGTGGTGTCGGCTGCAATATTTGTTTTGAGTCAGCAACACAAAAAAATATGAAATATATATGTAATGCCACTATAGTTTTTCATCTTTTATTTGTCACTGAGTGGGACCATGCTGGGGCACCGGTTTGACAATCTTAGCCGAACGAATCGACCCCAATACTTGTTCTTTTAAAGCCTGGTACTGGTTCTGTCAGTGTCTTTTGCCGAACCACTAAGTTACGGGGACGTAAACAAACCAACAACAGTTGTCAAGTGATGGAGGTGGGGAGGAACACACACAAGCACAAAGACATATATAAACACACACATATTCGTTCATAATACATACACACATGCATACATACATACACACACACATACATACATACATACATACATATATATATGTGTGTGTGTGTATGTATGTGTATATATATATATATATATATATATATATATATATATACTAGCTGAGGTACCCGGTAATACCCGGGAGCGGGGATATTCCCAGTATCCACAATGCCTAATTTCTCTCAGACGAAAAATGAAATCAAGACATTGGACAGATAACGGAAGGTGTAAGTAAATTCATTCACGAAACAATAATACAAATAAATACGCGTGGAATCGGAAAATGACAATCGTTTAGTCAGATGAGTGGAAAGTTGCGAATATATAATCAATGGAAACATCAAGAAGGGAATTGGAAAGAAGTGCTATGAGAAAAAAAAAACGGCTGGGGTGCAGAGGTGACAACGTGGCAGTCATAAGAGTCGTAAGATGCTATGAGGAGGGGAAAAAAAGCATACAAAAATGACGGTTTTTGTCATTTTGGGGCAGATTCCATTGCAACCTGAGAGAAATTTTAAGCGCACCTGCACTTAATTTGACGACTGTGTTCCATGGGTATAGTTCCACTGATCGTGTGAATCAAATATCGATTGCAACGGTTTGAAGCGACAATTTTATGTGCAGGTGTTAAGAAAATACATGTTACATGTTTTAACACACAACGCTGCAACGTTTAGAGTCGATAATTTTAAGTGCAGGTGTTAAGAAAATACATGTTACAGCAAGCTGAAATAATTGATGAACATTTTAACCCCACAACAAGTTAGGTTAAATTTCGTTAATCAGTTAATCAATAAAGACGTGGTACGAGCAGAAACCGCAGAGAGCGGAGGAGTTGGAGACTAGCAAAATTCTCTGGGATTTCCCAATCCAAATAGATCAAGTCCTAAAGCATAACAGACCGGACCTAGTAGTAGTGGACAAGGTGCACCGCATATGCTATATAGTTGATGCTGCATGCCCCTTTGACCCACAAATAATCAAGAAGGAAGGCAAAAATTTATTTGTCTCAACCCATCCTTAGCGCATATTCCGTCTGTGTATAAAATTTCAAGAAAATCGGTTGAAAACTTTAAACGTAATGGCAGAAAATAACATTCATATGAGAATTTAGATTGAAATGTCCTATTAGTTTTTGAAAAACCGATGCTGATTAAAAATTATCGATCTTTGAAATTCCAAGTGCGTAAAGGATCCCATTGGCATAAGCCCCACACGCGAGCCAAGTCTCATCAAGTTCGGTTGGATAGTCTCAGAGGAGTTAAAATAACAAATTCACAAACACACAGACAAAAATTGCCATATATATATATATATATATATATATAGATATATATATATATATATATATATATATATATATATAGTTAATCCAAACATGAAAACACAAAGAGAAAAACAACAACGCGAGGACGTGGAATAAATGTAGTATTATTGGACGCTCAGGAAGGAAGGGAAGAAGGAGGGCTTTACGTTTCGAGCGGAGCTCTTCGTCAGAAACATAGGAAAAGGAAAGATTCAGAGAAGGGAAGAGACGGAGGAAATAAAATCGCCAACGGTACACACGCGGTCACATTTATTTAAATATATATATATATATATAATATATATATATATATATATATATATATATATATATATATATATATATATATATATATATGTATGTATGTATGTATGTATGTATGTATGTATGTATACATTTTGCTTCCCCAACCACATGGTTCCATGTTCAATCCTACTACGTGGCAACATAGGCAAGTGTCTTCTACTATAGCCTGGGGCCAACCAAAGCCTTGTGAGTGGATTTGGTAGACGGAAATTTGAAGAATCCCATCGTGTGTTTATATGTGTTTGTGTGTGCATGTGTGTGTGTGCGTGGTGTGTGTGTGTGTGTGTGTGTGTGTGTGTGTGTGTGTGTGTGTGTGTGTGTGTATGTTTGTGTGTGTGTTATAGTGTGTGGGGAATAAATTGTCTTCTAAATTGCGCAAAAAGGAAAATACCACTGGCATCTCATTTACTAGAATTACATAAAAATATCTTGAAATACTAAAGAGTAAATTTATTCAATATAATCGCCATTGGCTTCAACCACGACCTCCAGACAACTTCGGAATCTCCTGCAACTTTCCTGGATGGTCTCCTTGTTTAAGTTGGTGAATGCTGCCATAACCCTTGCTTTCAGTTCATCTTTGGTGTCAAAGGAATTTTGTTGGTGTCTCACTCTGCTGTGTCCCGCACATAATAATCAAAGGGGTTGCAGTCTGGGGTGTTAGGTGGCCAGATGTTAGGGTGACCAGAGGTTAGCCATTACTGGGTTCTCCTGCCTGTGTGGCATGATGCAGAGTCCTGTTGCCAGACATAGTGTCTCCCAGCAGCTGTCCTCTTGACCCAAGGTAGCACTACCTCCACCAGGCACTTGATGTAGGCTTCCGTGTTGATCTGAGGCCGTGTGGGAAGATGAATGGAGGCATAACGTCGCCATCACTAGTCATCACTCCAAACACCATAATGTTAATTGTATGTTTGATTTTTATCACTCTCGATACATGTTTTGAGGACACAGCAAACCAACGGTTGTTCTGAGTATTCACCATTTTTTCGTATTGGAGCTTCCGTCGCGAATGCCAAACAGTACAGCATTTAATTTCTAAATTTCTATTAGAGTGAATTACATCATGGTGCTGTTGTTCTCACAAACGGTACCCAACTGACCCTACTATACTGTGTAGTAGACAATATCAAACATAAACAATGCACTTGCGCGGAATAAAGAATATAAAATGGCGACAACTTACCCATCGCACCCTGTATATATATATATATTAT